>NW_027160639.1:0-241 GCF_002600585.1 Cystoisospora suis
AAATAACAGAAAGGCCAGACATGGGCCAAACTCGAGACCTAATAAACGGGCAGCTAAGCTGACCCACGGACCAGGAGGGGGAAACTACGGTCCGTGGATTTTAGATAGGCAGTATGGAGGCTCCTAGAGGAGCCTAACCAGCAGAGAGAGCAGCCAGCACAGCTAGTATAATCTTAGAAGTCCTGGAAAGGCCAAACCAGGCTAAGGAAGTTCGCGCGGAAAAACCTCCCGCCTTAGAAGC
>NW_027160640.1:0-181 GCF_002600585.1 Cystoisospora suis
AGGTAAATAGATTAAAGATAGATAGATAGATTAAAGATAGATAGATAGATTAAAGATAGATAGATAGATAGATTAAAGATAGATAGATTAAAGATAGATAGATAGATAGATTCAGGAAAGATAGATTTGAGATAGATAGATAGATATACAGATAGATTGATAGATAGATAGATTACGGATA
>NW_027160640.1:636-779 GCF_002600585.1 Cystoisospora suis
AATGCCATTCTTCTTTGAAGGCTCGTAGCCCTCCCTGTTTCTCCTCCTTTGATCGATGAACCAGAAGAAGATATAGAGATGGCTTTATCACTTTCATCCTGTACGTAGATGAAGGCATTTGGATGCGTTCTGCTATTGATGCT
>NW_027160640.1:1365-1538 GCF_002600585.1 Cystoisospora suis
AACGAGAGGAAGAAGAAGAAGATCCTGCGGCTCTTCTCCACGCCGCACTGAACTCGGCAGCTAGTTGATGTCTCTCTTCTTCTGCTTCAAAAGGAAAAGAGGGGAGACTTCTCTCGTTCTTCTTTTCTTCCTCTTCGTGAGGTTTCTTGACCGTCTTCTTCTTCTTCTCTTCC
>NW_027160641.1:0-231 GCF_002600585.1 Cystoisospora suis
GAGGTGAGAATGTGCGAGAATCGGCCAGAATAGCATGAAGTAGGACTTCTAGTAGGCAGAGCGATCCGAGAGGCGTGCAACGGTGCACGTACGACCCTCGGAGAGGCCGCGGGCGCAAAGATCAGTTGCTCGCTGCCCGGGCAATAGAGCCCCAAGGAGCACCAGGAGGGAATCGACGACAAGGGAACCTCTTGCTCAGTTTGGACGGGCTGGAAGGACGGGACACCCTCA
>NW_027160642.1:0-301 GCF_002600585.1 Cystoisospora suis
AACGTCAGGAGGGAATCGACGACAAGGGAACCTCTTGCGCAGGTTGGACGGCCCCCAAGGACGGGACACCCTCACCGGAGGTGCGGCACACGAACTGGACTGCCAGAACGCCGAGTTAGCCGCCGAAGAGGCTAGATCGCCAACCTAGGTTCTTCGCCGAAGGTATTGATTCAAGGTGAACGAGACCTGCGCTGTGTCAACGGACTATGGGAGAGGATCAGCCCACACCTAGCCGTGACATCACCCCTTCGGGACGCCGAAGCCGCCTTCGCGTAGTCTGTGGACACCAAGAATCATTACA
>NW_027160643.1:0-215 GCF_002600585.1 Cystoisospora suis
ATTGGAATCCCGCATTAAGGCAGCGAGGCCTTTTTCCGGGAAATCGCAACAAGCGAAACGATCCACGCACCCACGCGGCCACGCCAAGTAGCAGGGCGGCCACGCAACGCACACATTAGATCAGTAGGGCTCCTAGAGGAGCCTAATAACGTTAATAAGAACGAAAAAACCGACCTGGAGCCATGAAGCTCCGTAAAGACCAAGAAAACAGCCAA
>NW_027160643.1:699-1032 GCF_002600585.1 Cystoisospora suis
TCCACCCGATCCCGGGCAGGGAACCGTGCAAAATGAAAAGCAAATGCACACTAATGCACCCAGGAAACCCCACAGTCTGCGTCCGACGCAGAAGCCGAACGAAATCCCCGCGGGCCGGAGCCGTCGAGCTAGGCCAAGCGGTCCGCGATGTACGGTGTGCATACAGAGAGTCGGTGTTTTTGTGCTAAAAACTCGTTCCAAGTGCGGGAACTCTTAATAAATGGATGGCTTCTAGTGAAGCCTAACGTTTTGGCTCTATTGGAACCAGAAAGCATCACCGGACATGGTGGAGCGGCCCTCGAGCCGCACCGAAGGGGCTGCAGCACGACCAGC
>NW_027160643.1:1500-3086 GCF_002600585.1 Cystoisospora suis
ACACCAAGAATCATTACACGCCGGGGTTTTCGGTAGCGTTCCCGTTACTCTTCTTTAATTCGTTTCGTGTTTACTGGGGCTGGATTCACAAATATCATTTGCTTTCTCTTGATACCTCTTTTGTCTGGAAAGTCCCTACCGGGCTGCCTTCTGTTCCGCGTGCGCCGCGCCCGTTGTCTTGCGGCGCCCGCTGCATTGTCAGGGTTTTGCAATCTTGCCTCGGTTGCTCCGAAACAGTGCCCTATTTTTACCGAAATGGCGATCGTAGACCGTACGAAGATAAGGCAGGCATTCACGACCTGCTGAATTTCAAGGTACGTGACGACGCAACGGAGGAAGGAGGAAACCCCGCAAACCCGCAGTAAGAGCAAGCGATTCTAGAGCCCAAGAGCAACCTACCGCGAGAGCACCAAGGCCTGAGAAGGGAAAGCAAGCCCAGGAGGTCGACGCTCATCAAGGCCACAAGTCTAAATAACAACAGGAGGAACAGAGGGGTGCCAGCCGAGACCGACCAGATCACGCGCCCCTAGGCCCAACACTCGCGAGCCTGGACCACCAAGGCAACTTCGGGAGGTTCCCATCCCCGGAAAAAGCAAGCTCGCTACGCAACATCGATGAGCATCCCCAGCAGGTCGCCGACGCACCGCCTACACCGCCAGAGGAGGGAAACGAGGCGCGGCGCGAGCAGGACAAGGAGAGTGCTGCCTTCTAGAGAGGGCTAAAGTAGAAAGGAAACTTTAAAAATTCCGTGGGGACTGGTTCCGGGGGGTGAAAGTCTGTTTGGGGTAAAGCAGGTGCGCGACCCGGTTTGCGTGATCTAAAGCAAGGGACGGGGAGCGCACAACGGCCTTGTGCAGCACCCAGGCCTTGCACCGCGCTAAAATTAGGCTACTTAAATAGAGAGGAAAAAGAGGTATCTAGGGATGCCTAAATTATAGCCGTACTCGCAAATTAAGGAGAACCGATATTTTTCCCCAATACAGCCTAGAGCCGGGGCAAGCGCTGTCTACTCCGCAACTCCCGCATAGCGAAGCACGATATTAGCGGATCTCAGCAACCGGGGCACTTCTGAAGCTGATTCAAAGTGCGTTAGACAATATTCACGATTTTAGGAAGTTTTATAACCCCGCATTCAGGCGGGAGGATACTTTTCATCACGATCGCAATTCCGGACTTCCCGGGCCACGCAATTTCGGACTTCCCGGGCCACGGCCGCACCATGCTAGGCAGCAAGGCTACGGCACGACGCACCCAAGTAGTAAGTAGGGCTTCTAGGGGAGCCTAACAGGAGTAGCATGAATAGGAGAACCTGTCCAGAGCCTTGAAGCTTGGTAATACCCTGAAAAAGAGGAAAAAACAAAAATCGGCCAATCCAGGCCGTAACTCACCCTGTAGCCAACAGAGGCCACGGGATGTCGCACGGACCGCTAGCACGAAACTACGGTCCGCCGATTTTCGGAAAACACCAATACAGCTCTAAGAGGAGCCTAATAAGACAGTATGTGTAATACCAGTAGCTTCGGCTGGTTCACTTCGGCGGAAGTGCGGGGCTCGTAGCTACCCATCAATTTAGCCAGCAGTGGGTC
>NW_027160644.1:0-301 GCF_002600585.1 Cystoisospora suis
GGGGGGGGGGGGGGATGGATCTATCGGTTGCGTTCACAAAGAAGAGCCTCTCTTCTTTCTTTAAGAGACTCTCTCTCAATTTTTGAAGTGGCACTCTCTTCTTTCTTCAGCACCTCTTCTCATTTCTTCGTATAGAGAGTTGGACTGCGGTATGATAGCAAGAAAGAAAGAAAGAAAAGGGAAGGGTCGCTTCTTTCTTTAACATCATTACGATACCCAGGCACCTTCTTAAATGGAAGATGGGGAAAGTTGATAAATAGATAGATCAAAGATAGGGAATTAGATAAAGATAGATAGATAG
>NW_027160644.1:771-3526 GCF_002600585.1 Cystoisospora suis
AGATAGACTAAGCTATAAGCCAAGAGAGCTTTCTATCGGTTCTTCGTTCCACTCTATTCTATACAGGAGAGACTATCTCTCCTCTTCCTCTATCTCTTTCATAGTCAAGATGAGCCTTGCTTTGAGATGTCAGGGAATACCACCATGAGAAGGGAAGGAAGCAGACACCTGTCTTTGCTTCTTCATCGTCTCGCAGATTCTCGATGGAGATCTGTAAGGACTAGAGAGGAAGGAGAATCTCTCTCGCCATGTGTTGTCTCCTTCTTAGTAGGAGGAGTGGACAAGGAGCACCTGCAATCGTGAAAGAGAGAGAGACTTAGAGAACAGACTCTTTTCTTCTTGTTTTAAGGATTGGATGCGGTTCTTCCCTTCTTATGCACGCAAAGATAGACAAATTTCTTCCCCCTCTTCTCAATCGGCAATGGCGTTGTGTCTCTGCTTTATCTGTTGCAATTGAGGTTCTATTGAAGAAGTTAGGAATGAACCTCTCAGACAGACACACGTATCTATGGAGGTGAGGTGACTGACACATGCATATGATAGACTCGGGGTGAAATAGAATAGGTCGTTATTCACGATCTACGAGCTGCTTCTATCATTCCCCGCAGGCTCATCTGAAGTAGACACGAGTGCAGCCGAGACACTGAATAGAGACAGGATAGAAAGACAGAGCTAGTTGTAGTCTTCAGACGCGAAAGAAGCAAGATTCTTGGTCACGAACTCGAGAAATAACATACGTAGGACTATCGTATCAGTACGCCGCTCGTTCTAAGAAGAGCTGGGTACTTGGTTTATAGGAGAAACATAACATGAGAGTGTTTCTCCAAGATTCAGAAGACTCTCTCTCAAGGGAGAGTTCCGGCGACAAAAAAGAGAAGTAGTTTTCTTGTGATGCGCTGCCCGAACATTCCGTCTCTTTCCTCTTCCCCTTACATGTCTGTTTGTTGACGCCGAGCTAGGAGGCAAGAAGGAGTCTCTTACTAGGGGCTTTCTCTGCACTTGTAAATCTTGCGTTCACATCTCTCCGTGTCTGTCCCACCTTCTCTTTTGTCTACTCTGTGTGACTTCGTGCGGGGAATCGATGCAACTGCATAAAGGTTCTCAGTTGGCCTTCTTCTTAGAGTTGTTTTGCGTGATGGTTCTATCTCAGAGACAGGTGCATTTGGAAGCGAAAGAAAAGTCACCAACCTTGACCCAGTAGATGGTGATTCTTTCTATCGAAATCTTATCTATCTTGACAATCGTAAGGTATACTCACGTATGCGAGGAGGCACACCCGTGCGGGGGGGAAGGCGGAAGAGTAAAAGACGTCGGTCTCATGTGTTTACGACGGCTAAGAAAGTACGTTCTTTCAAACGTCTTCTTTCCCTTTGAAAGAACATAAGAATCATCCATCGGGTGGTGCTATCTGCGGTGCCATTCCTGTTCTTATTATGAGTCTTGATGCTGGAGAAGGCTTGAGGAAGGAGCTGGCATATAACAGCTCTCCATACTGTGAGAGGAAAAGAGGCCGGCAAGAGGCTCCTCCCTACCTATCGTTGAAAAACGCCTTCCAGGTTGCCAAGTGTCACGTAGAGGGACACCTTGTCTGGTGAGAAAGTAGTGGCGGAAATACAAGGAAAGACGGGGTTTCTCTTCGTGGAACTTCGCATGAAACGTACGCCCTTTACATAGCCCGTTTATCGAAGTGAAGAGATTGTTCTTCGCTTTTACAATCCTCCCAAACGGGGTCTCCAAGGAAGACCTCCAACTCGCTGCGGGTAGGCTGGCTATGTTGCGGTTCAAAGATGTTGTCAATGCTAGCAACACCCACACTAGCTCTACGGAAAAGACTGAGAGAAAGAAAAAAGAAGATTTCACATTCCGCAGCTCCATTTCTTTTTAACACCAAATTCGACTTTATATTGTCAGTGCAAACTCTCGCCAAGAAGACACCACCATCCTATGGTAGGTCGGTAGGGGTCACTGAGGTCATTCCTTGGCAAGACAACTCCACACTTCTTTTTACCCGAAGAGGCTACGTACATCCTCTTCAAAACTGGTTTGTCGATCTTGGAAAGTTTTCGTCAGGGGCCACGAGACAGACATGAGCGGAGCGTGAGGAAGTCAGTCAGGGCACTCAAGGACGTCTGAGCCGCCTCCCTGCTCATGCATGTTCATTCAGGTGTATGTACAGCTCCGCTACAGACAGCAGCTTTCTTCTATTGCAGGCCACTATGGTATCTGTGTGTTGGACCATCCATCTCCTTTTCTTGAAGATAAAGACAAATCTTGTTGAAAGGAGAACATGAAGAGCTTACGCTTGTCCCTAAGTGTATGGCGCTTTCTCTCTTCACATCCCTCCNNACAGCCATCTAGCTAGCTGTAACAGTCAAGCCCCCTCCGCGGGACTTTGGCTACACGTCGGAACACCGGAAGACCCACAGTGCACTCAAAGACGACCTCTTTGAGGTTTCTTGACGTTTCCTGTGTTCAGATCTCTTGTTGAATCTCTTGCTAGACTCAACGATGTCTTTCTTTTCTTCTCTTTTCCTTTCTTTTTTCTTAGATCTCTAGTCAACAGCAGCAGTGCGAGACAGCGGCTATCAGCCCTCGCGCGGGCAGGTCAACGCAAGCGTGTTTCGCTGGATGGCTTCTCCGTCGCAGGTGTCACGAGTTCACTTCTGTGTTACCCCGGTAGTAGTGGTAGTCGTCTGTCTTTTCTGATGTCCCATGTACAGTCTCCCTCAACATTTCGTTTGCTTCTTTTTTTCTC
>NW_027160644.1:3752-4136 GCF_002600585.1 Cystoisospora suis
ATCATCATCCGCATCCTCATCATCCCTATTCCTTCGTTTCTTTCCGCCGGGCCCCTTATTGTCTTCACAGCGGCGAGTGCGGAATGTCTTTTCTACCTTCTTAACATTTGGAAGCATGGATCAGCACTAGTGACTACTCCATGGGTTTGTTGCCCTTGTCTACTCCGCCCCTGACAACATCGTGATCCATCGCACTCCGAGTGTATAGTGAGATAGCCTTTCCTCTTTTCACTTTCCCTGAGATGTGTTTGGAGAAACAAGGAGGAACCCTTGTCGATCTAAATAGAGAACTGTTTCTTGCACGCAAGCAAAAATTCGATGGTCCCATCCTTTCGTCAACAAGACACATCGATCTACTTGAGTCTGTCTCGATACACTGACTCT
>NW_027160645.1:0-133 GCF_002600585.1 Cystoisospora suis
AGAAGAAAGAAAGAGAAGAAGAACTTGAAGCTGAGAAAAAAACTCCAAACTCTTCTATTTCTCTTCACAACTCTTGCGCGCCAGGCACTCCGCTCTATTGCCTATACTTCTTCCCTACATATATATATATATA
>NW_027160645.1:463-6572 GCF_002600585.1 Cystoisospora suis
CATCGTGAAGAAGAAGGAGAAGACGAAAAGATACAGGGAGACAGACACGTGAACAGCTTCAGATAGGAGAAAAAGAAGCAAGGTAAGTTGGAGCAGAGTTAAGAAGAGAGCGGAAGAGAAACTGCTGTGCTTTACATCTCGAATAGATTCTTGAAGAGCTTGTTTCTCGTCTTCGTGTTCCTTCGTATCGAAGATAAGCCGATCTAATTGTCTTCTTTGTTCATCTAAATCTCGCTTAAGAGCCGTCACTCTCATGAAGCCTTTTCTTTCTCTTTCTATGGAAGCTAAGAGAGCTTCGTGGAGCTTAAAAATCTTCTGCTTACACAAATCCGTTCTGAAGGGAAAAGAAAAGAAAAGAAAACGGAGAAATGAAGTGTTGGAAAGAAAAAGGAGAGAAAGAAAAACAGAAGAGATGACAATGAGAAGAACTACAGATATATGAGAAAGTATTCTTGCATGTGCATATTATATAATACATATATATATATATATATAAATGAATAGATAGCCTGAATCGATAGACAGAAGAAGCAGTGGCTGTAGACGATGATAGGCAGACTAATACTTGTAGCTTGGATATGTCAGTTCACATGATACATAGACATACAAATAAAGACCTCTTTGATGACCATTAAAACAAATGTTGTCTCCGACTGCGCTAAAATTCTCCATAAATGAAAAGCATAGAGAGACAAACGAGCTCGATGTATACAGAAAAATCCTAAGAATGATCGCCATTCATTCCGCCAGCTATCTTTGGAAAGTAGGCTTTAACTGCGAAATACAGAAGGCTCGGAAACAAGGTAAAACGACGCAGAGAAGAAGAAGAGAAAGAAGAAGAAAGAAACACGATAAGAGGAATAACGAAAAGAGAAGAAATTCAGGAGAAACGAAGAGATAGTGAGGAACGGCAAGGAGAATAATAAGAAGAAGAAGGGGTCTGTCTACGCATCAAGGCAAGTAGCTTACTTACTCGGCTCTATTTATTTTTCCTTCTTTACAGAGATTCTCAAGGACGTCATACAGCCCATCACTCGAAGTCTCAGGATTAACGTCTATATCTCTTTCTGATCGAATGGATTGCGGATCATTTCCCGAAGTGTTCTTCTTATCTCCCTCCTCTTTCTCTTGCTCTTTTCTTATCCTCTCAGCAGCTTCTTCTTCCTCCTCTTTTCTCCTTTCTGTGGGGATACTTGCTTCATTCAACAATGAAGAGGAGGAGGAGGAAGAAGAATCTAAAGAAAGATCCTTTATTCCCTTCTTATCTTCTTGTCTGTATTCTTCTTCTTGGCTAGAAGAATTCTCCGCTATCAACGGGGAAGTTTCATTCATGCACTCATCCAAAAAGTTCTCTTGATCTTGTAATGAAGAGAATGACGATAGCTTATGATGACCCCCCTCATCGTTCTGGGGTGGTGTATGTACACCCGAAGAATCATCTACATCGATGTTATGTGAAAGCACGCCGCTTTCTTCTTCTTTTTTTCGACTGCTTTCTTCGCCATTCTCATTCTTATCATCTTCATCATAACTTTCACTCTTTTCTTCTTTCCTTGGGTCCTTTTCAAAAACCTCTCTTCTCTCCGAGAAAGATTCCTCCTCTTCTTCTTCCCTTTCTGCGTGTCCCTCGGAAGCCATGATCTCTATCTTTTCCTCTTCACTCCCCATCTTCTCTGTCTTTATCGAATCTTTTCCCAGTACAGAAACGATATAGAGAAAGAGATAGGATAGAAGCGAAGAGATAGACAGACAAGCAAAAAACTCGGTATCGCTAGTAAAGTCAAGAGAAGATAGGGTGCATGACTATATTCATTCTACATTCCATCGTAAATGAAAGAAAAACCTCACTTATAGACCACTTCTTCTTCTTCTTCTCTTTCTTCTCTCTCTCCTTCTTCTATTTTCTTAACTCTTCCTGCCTTCATCTAGGTTTGGTAGTGTCTATAGAGCCACCACAGTCAAGAGAACACTTGAGAAGCAGATACATACATACATAGATAAATAGATAGATATGTCCCTTGTCTCTCTCTATGTATCATCTGCCTCTATCAGGGGAGTTTAGACTAGACACCAATACAGAAATCTACTTCTCCTGGGACTTCTCTTTCCCTCATAAAAAGAACGAGGTCGATGAAAGAAACTCCTTCTAACAGTTTCTCTCCTCTCAAGCGGTCAGACCTCTCTCTCTCTCTCTCTCGAGCTACCAGAAAAGCGCACCCTCTCTTCTTTCTTTCTTTCTTTCTCACTCTTTCTTTTTTTCTTTCTTTCTCTGGGATTTCAATGTAACTGATAGAGTCATTCAGTAAAGAGAGAAGAAGAAAAAGATGGGACGAAAAGGAAGACGACAGGCTTCCCAAAGAGGCGGAGAAAAGATGTAGATGAGAAAGAAGGTGTGTATGGTATAAGCAAAGAGGAAGAGACAAAGGAAAGAGGTTCAGTCCATCAGAGACTAGAGAGAGAAATACCTTTCTTTCTCTCTTCTGTGAAAGAGCAGCCGACCATCGAGACGAGTTGTCTCTGTCATGGAAAGGGAGAAGAGGAAAAGAAGACCGTCGATGCCAGCTAGCCAATCGATAGAAAGGAGAGAAGACTATCGACTATAAGCCACTAGAGGCAGAGCAAGATATGAAAAGAATTTGAAAAAGAAGAGAAAAAGACAGACAAGAAGAAACAAAAAGAAACCGCTCCTCCTATCTTCACCGAATAAAACTATATATATTTATACATAGATACCTATATCGAAGATATATATATATATATATACAGATATGTGTTGAGTAGATATGTAGATATATATCTACATGCATGCGGAGAGACTTTGAAGTTTGCTGTGTTTCTCAGAAAGCCTTCATTTCTTTGTATCTGTCAATGAGGCGAGAAGGACAACAGGAAGAAGAAGAGAAGAAATCTTGAAGGCGCTAGTACGAGAGAAGGAAGAAGAAAAGACCCGATCAGAAAGCCCAAGTGAAGTTTACGAAGGAAGAAAGCGAGAGAAATTCTCGACTGCAGGAGGGGAGGAAACGTAAACAGCCACGACACCGTCTTATATTCGGTGACATCGACAAGTGCATAAAGAGATAGGGAGACGTGAAGACAGGTAGATTGCTAGATATGTAGACATATGGATATACGTGTATATATAGATAGAGGAAAGAGAAGAAACGAAGAGAGATGTGCGAAAGAGACCGAGTGTAAGGAAGAAAGAAGATCGAAGGAAAAGAGAAATTTACAAAATGAAGAGTTGAAAGAGTGGGAAGTCTGTCTCCTTCCAAGAAGAAACAAGAAGAAGAAAAGAGAAGAAAGATGTCTCCCTTTCTTCTCCGAGTAGCAGGAAGGACAGTAGAGATCAAGAAAGAACTTTGCCTCGTAGACAGTCCGTAGGCGAGAGAGGAGAGGTTTGTATGGAAGGCAGTGCTGGTTGAAAGAAGAAACAAATGGAGATGATAGAGAGGAAGACTCTAAAGAAAAGGAGAAAAACCATAGTTCTGAAGAGACGGCAAGAAGAAAAGAAAGGCTATGATAGGCAGAGCCAGTCGTCTCCTACTCTATTGCTACCTACTACGAGGACTAAAGGAAAAGAAGAAGAAGCAAGAAAAGAGTCGAAAGACCCGGAGAAGATTCAGAAAGCATTGAGTTGAGAAGATCACATATCTCTCTTCATCTTCATCGTTCGACAGTTCTCGAAGAAAAGGAAAAGGCAGAAGGCTGAGAGAAAGACGATGGACGCGCCATGAGGAGAGAGAGAAAGATTTGCTTGGAAACGTAGCAGAAAAAGAGACAGGAAGGGAAAGGCCGAAAGGAAGAAAAAGAAGAACTTCAGAAGGAAAGTTGAAAGTAAAGCGGGAAAAGAGGAGAAGCGAGAGAAGAGGAAATTACACAATAGAGGAGGTAATGAAGAGAGAACCTAAGAGAGACTTGATACAGATAAGACTAAGAGAGGTGGGAGAAGGAGAAAGAGAAAGACACAGAAGAGAAGAGGGAGATCAAGGAAAGAGAAAAGCGCTTGTCTTCTGCATCATTATGAGGAAGATGACAAAAGAGAGATCAAAACATGTTCATAGAAGGACAGAAGAAAACATTCCCAACTTTTCTTCTTTCTTTCTTTCTTTCTTTCTTTCTTTCTCTCTCTTGAGACCTCGAAGAAGAACGTCATGTCTCCCGCCCTCCCTCTGGAGAAAGGTAGCAGCAGGCTTCCTGAAGAAGCTTCTCGAAAAGCAGAGAAGAGAGAAAGCAAGGACCGTCTCTTCCCTTTTTCATGAAGGATGATGTCTTCTTCTTGTATGTCTTGTAGAGCGCAGAAAAGACGAGACAAGATAAACGAGAGAAAGAAGACAGAGAAAGAAAGAAAGAAGCAAGTCTCGAGGAAGGAGAGTAGAGATAGTCTTTGCCAACTTTTCATTGAAAAGAAAAGAAGAGACATTTTCGCATCTAGTAGCCTTACGACGACTACGCCAAGACAAGGAACCTGCCTCATGGAGGAGAAAAGATCATCTGGAGTGTATATACACCGAACGAGTACTGTTGAGAAAAGAAGACTTGCTGCATATGCTTTTCCTGACGCTGTTGCTAAGCTCCCGAAGAATGAATGAGAATACGAAAAGGGAAAGATTGCATAGAGAGTGTCTATAGCACTTCTCTTCTTTCTTTTCTTTCCAATTCTTCTGCACTGGCTTGGTCTCTTTTTCTTCTTGTTCTTCCTTCGCTTTGTGTGCTAGCTCGTCACTTCGCTCTTCTTTTCTTCGTCTCTCTTTCCTCGCCCGAACTCTCAGCGTCTCCTGAAAGAAAGAAGAGGCACAAAAAAGACTGCTTTTCCTCTACTTTCTTATTCTACTCTCTTTCTCATCCTTGCTTTCCCTATCTTCACGGGTCTCTGCTGTCTCTCATGCAAAGACGTCCTCTCTTCTCCTTCTTCGTGTTTAGAAGGGAAATAGGACTAGTACGGGTAGTCGTAGGGCAAAGAAAGAAAGAAGCAGCTTTTCGTCTTTCTTTCTCTTTTCTCAATGTGTCTCAGCTTGGCAAGAATGTCTTTCCCGTAAGATAGAAGAGACAGATTTTCTTGCGAGCTCTTTCTCTCTGTGGATGGAGAGAAGAAAATTTTCTTTGTGTGCTTGTCTCCTTTCTGTCTAAAGGAATGCCTTTCATCATACACGAAAAGAAACGCTCTCTAAACAGTCTCGACTTTCTCTTCTCGTTTTTCTTTTCTCGTGAACTCTCCCTCTCTTTCTTTCTTGTTCTTTT
Organism: Cystoisospora suis; assembly: GCF_002600585.1. Taxonomy (NCBI): domain Eukaryota; phylum Apicomplexa; class Conoidasida; order Eucoccidiorida; family Sarcocystidae; genus Cystoisospora; species Cystoisospora suis. The sequence continues at coordinate 5,702 of NW_027160645.1, forward strand.
CATCTTTTCATCTATCTCTCCGTCCACTTCCCTTTCTGCCTTTCCTTCTTCCACACATTGAGAGGAGACACGCGAGAGAAAGCTGTCGTCTTTCTATCTGAGTTTTCTCTCTCTTTTTCTTTCTCCTTCGTTCTCTCTTGCATTTCTGTATCCTCTCCCCTCTTGCTTTTTGTCCCACTCCTTTCCTTTAGTCTCTTGGCTAGGTAGGAGTAGTAAGAGCAATAGTAGTAGTAGTAGTCGTACTCGCTTGAATCTTCTTTTCTTCTTCTCGCTAGCTATCTTTGCTTAGACTGAAGTCTGCTAGAAGAGAATAAGTTCTTCTTACCTTTCCCCTCCGTTTTCTTCTTATCTTCAAGCATAATTCTCTCTAAGTTCTTCTTTAAGTCTGCAACGTAATTGCCTCTTCTTCTTTCCTTTTCTTTCTCTTCTTCTTCTTATTGTAGGAGTCTTTCCACTATTCTTTATTTCAGGAGATAGCAGTAGAAGAGCAAATTTCTTTGCGGTGGGAATCCATCGTCTCTTCAATCCATTCTTTCTTTCTTTTTAACTCTTTCTTTCTTTCTTTCTTTCTCTTTCTTTCTTTTTTCCATAAAGCCTTCACAGTAGATGTCTTTCCTTCTTTCTTGTAGAGGAATGAAGAAGGAGAGATTCGTTTTCTTCTCTCATCCAAGAAGAAGAAGAAGAAATTGATAGAATAAGCAACCTTCCATGAGCCTTCTTCATGCTTTGCACTTCCGGAAGGTAAAATATAAAGAATCTCTTCTCTTACAGGTTTGGAGTGCTTCCTTTTTTCTTCTTCCTCTTCTTCTCCTGCTTCTCAGCTTCCTTCGTAATCTCGACTTCTCTCCTTCTCCTTTCACGCCGCTGCTGC
>NW_027160645.1:6592-6744 GCF_002600585.1 Cystoisospora suis
GTTTTGCCCTTTCCCCCCCCCCCCTCCTCTTCTTCTTCATTCTCAAATCGCCTCTCGTCAGAAGATTTCTTTCTCTCTGTCAAAACATACCTGCTAGAGTGAGGAACATTCCAACCTAAGAAAGAAAAAATCTCTTTCTTTCTCACTCTTTC
>NW_027160645.1:6956-7080 GCF_002600585.1 Cystoisospora suis
AGAGAGAAAGAAAGATATCTCCTCGAGCTCGAATAGCTGCTTCTTTTCCTTCTTCTACCGTGAAGATGTGAACGTCTTCTTCGTTAGTTTCTCTTCTTTCTAAAAGTAAAGAAAGAGAAGAAGA
>NW_027160646.1:0-293 GCF_002600585.1 Cystoisospora suis
GGTAGGTGCAAAATGAGCCATCTTGGTTAAACGACACACTATAGTCACAATAGCATCATATCCCTCTTCCGTAGTCGGAAGTCCCACGATTAGATCTATACTTATTTCTTCCCAAGGTAAGCGTGGCACCGGAAGCGGTTGCAACAACCCGCCGCTCTTCAGGTGACTCGCTTTACCACGGGCACAAGATGTACACGACTTCACAAAGGCTTCAATATCGTGGTCCATCTTGGGCCACCAAAATAAACTACGCACTGCAATCCGAGTCTTGTCAACTCCCGGATGGCCTGCTA
>NW_027160647.1:0-2747 GCF_002600585.1 Cystoisospora suis
GGATAAGCGGGTCCAACTTCTCTAGTTCTCATACCGATCAAGAAGGGAGGAAAGTTCGTGGATCTCTGCTGTCATTTCACCTGTGAATGATTTGTGATTGATCTTCTTCTTCGTTTTCTTTTCATGGGGGAATATCGAGCAGGACAGGACAGGCCTACTTCTCAGCAACCGGAGTGTACATCGGGTGTGTGTATGTACAGCAGGAAGAAGAGATTGGAGATCTGTCTCTGTTTTTGTTTCTTGAAGAGTCATGTCTCATCTTTATTCATCTTGAGCGAGGTTGCTAAGGAAGCTTCTCTTTTGTCTTTCCTTGTATCAAGCTTCATCCATCCTCCGTCTCACCTAACTTTACATTCTTTATCACCTTCAGATCCTCATGTCTATGTGTCCGGTCCCCAAGAACGTATCCGTCACATCCACTGTATATACACCTGTGAACGATCTCCGCCAAATCATCTGCACAACCTCTCACACATGAATATACTAGCATCTGTGTCTACATGTCTTGATCCCCATGATAGCATATACACAGTCTACATCTCCTCACTATCTCTCTGTTCATATCTATCAAGATCCTCTCATACATATGGACCTATCGAACTATCTATCCGTCCACAGGCATTTCTTGAACTGTCTCTCTCTCTCTTTCTCGCGCGCGCGCTGTATTGTCGATGGTCCGTGGTAGTCTATGTATGTATCCAACCCCCGATCTTGGTCTTCTTCTTCTTCTTCGTGTGTCTCCCTGTTTTTCTTCAGAGATGGCGCCGAGAGTGACGCGATAGCTCAGGAGGCGGATTTCTTTGGAATTAAGTTCTTTCCTTTCCCTCTCGTCTTCGCAGCAGGGGGTCATAACGGCGTAGAGCATTTGAAATCTCTTGAAGTGCTTGATATCGCGCAACAGTGCTGGAGGCCTTGCCGTTCTATGCAAACCGAGAGAGCTTATTTCGGCAGTAGCGTCTTCCAAAACAAACTCTTCGTCTATGGGGGACAAAATCTCGATTATAAGGTCAGAACGATACACCACGAGAAAGAGGGAGAGAGTGCCAGAGAGAAAGAGAAAGAAAGAGAAAGGGGGATAGAGAGAGAGGTATATATATAGAAAGAGATAGAGAGATGTTAAGTGACGCAGACTACCTATGGCGTCGGTCTTCATCAGCAATAATTTGTCGCATGGGAGGTGACCTATAGAAGCATACTTCTCAGAATAGAGTGCCTCACAGTGCATGCATGCATGCTCTCTTAAACACATGGTAGATGACATATATGTTTCTATGTATGCACGCGTCTCTATGTATGGAGGTGGGTTTGAGTGTATGGAGATATCTATGTAGGTTGGCAGACAGAGGCGTAGAGAAGTTCTTTTCGGGGAAGCGAGAGGCAGAGAAAGGACAGGGACCCCCACATAAAACAGAAAAGGTCATACCTCTCGCCGTACTCTGTCTTCCCAACAAGACATATACGTATACATGTACGTATGTGTGTATGATGGTAGGGGTATATGCAGTGTATAGACACGTACCTGCCTAGGTCTATACATCCATCTACGTACATGAGTCTAGGCGTGGATAGATGGAATGTCGGTAGAAAGCACATCCTCTATCTCGTCATGTGCGTATGTTCTCCATTCCTATACCTCTTACCATTCGCCACTATTCCGATCGTTCTTCTTACTCCCGTCGTCCCCTGATTCCTCTTCCCCCCCCTGCCTACTCACTTAACTACCTGCATTCATCTGTCTATCTCTCCGCTTTCCCCTCTCCCTTCCTTTTCCCTTCTCTCGTCCGTCTACCCCCGTCTTCTCTTCCTGTCCATATCTATCTTTAATCTATCTATCTTTAATCTATTTCTGTATTTCTTGTTCTTCTGTTTGTTTGCATTAGGCATTATGTGAGATGGAGATGTTCGATTGTCTGAGAGATACATGGATGAAAGGCGGGGCCTTGAATATTCCTAGGAGAAATACATGTGGAACTTATATGGCCGGCAGACACTTTGCTATAGGAGGCTTCGATGGGTCAGATATCTTGGCTAGCGTTGAGTCGTACGATCCTCGTCTTAAGAATTGGATGGAGTTATCTTCACTCAATACGCCTAGATCAAGCCCTATGTGCTGTGTACAAGGTAAAACATACATAAGAGACACACTATCCTGTCTACAAGACATGTCTATCTCTCTGTGTATACATATCAATCTATCTCTCTTCTTCCTCTCTGTAGATCGGTGTGAGTATGTATGTATGAATATGTATGTATGTGTGTATGTATGTCTCAATATGTATATGTATGTAGATACGTATATGAGATAGGGGAGTAGTGAGTTCGCGTGGGTATCTATGTAAATATGTGGGTCTGTTGAACTGCATAGCTGATCGAGACCTACTTGCAATGCAGACACCTCATATCTCTTCCCTCACGTACCCATAAAGTAACATACCACACACCTATGTGTGTACTGCCGTCATCCACATATATATGCATATATACATACGGAGGCCATGTATAGGAGAAGACTGACAGTGTGGTGACTGTAAACTATAGTGACGCAACGGTAGCAGTCTGCGAGACGCGGATGTTCGTACCTTCTCTCTTTTCTTCTCAAAACGCGTTTCTTTCTTGCTTTGGCTTCTCTCGCTAGATATAGATTCCTATCTCCCTCTATTCTATCTCTGGCAGAAACCGCAAGTGCTGTAGGAAGGACTGGCTTTGGAAACGTACTTCTCGAAATCTTTCTTTCTCTTCGTTTGTGC
>NW_027160648.1:0-249 GCF_002600585.1 Cystoisospora suis
GTCTAACCTTGTGCGGATTTTTGAGACCTCGTGAATGCCTGTTTCTGGTGACAAGGTCCAGACGGGGAGTCAATCCTTGTGACTCTTCGACTCTGTGGCAAGAACCTCCTAAGCGTCGAATGGCAGACTAATAAGAGTGTGTCGAAAGCATCTTCGAAAGAGATCGTGAAGAGAATCCGGTAGTGGAGAGCGGGGCGACAGAGGGAGTTGGTCATTGCGAGTCCTCCGGTCTCCCCTAACACGTCCACT
>NW_027160648.1:707-985 GCF_002600585.1 Cystoisospora suis
AGGACACTTGGAAACCCCCCCTAATATGGAATACACAGAGCTAGGAGGAGAGGTCAAGAAGGACCTGTTGGAGGAGAATAAAGACCGGGAAAGACGTGGCTTTGGAGGAACTTCGACCGGAATTGAAGGAATGGAGAGGGCCACGGATATTGAGCGCAGAGAAGACCTGGGGTTCTCTGGTCCGGTGAGGGCGGATCAATTGGGGGCGGAGTTTGACGTCCAGTCCTACCCGGTGATGACAAGAGCCAGGCTCGGGAGCGGACTAGGAGCCCACGTAG
>NW_027160649.1:0-337 GCF_002600585.1 Cystoisospora suis
CCTCCTTGGCTTCGAATTTAGTACGAATTGCACACATACGTACTCTAACTAAGTTATTAAGGCTTCTCACACTGCACACACGCTGTAGTTAAGCCCATAATGATCATAGATCACGTGGGGCAGAGCCAAAGCTCTGACAAACAGGTCGGGGGTCTGCAAGGCACGGTGGCGCTCATTTTCAAAGCAACTGCTTTCTTCGCTTCTTCATCCCTGTCAATCAAAGGAACCTGGCCAACCACAAAAGCATCACACGGTAATCTACGGTACGGACCGTCGAACTCGAGACGGAAGCATACGCTCCTTGCATCAGCATTGTCTCACGTACTCCTTTGATACC
>NW_027160650.1:0-392 GCF_002600585.1 Cystoisospora suis
GTCGGGGGTCTGCAAGGCACGGTCGCGCTCATTTTCAGGTAAGGCAACTGCTTTCTTCGCTTCTTCATCCCTGTCAATCAAAGGAACCTGTCAAACCACGAAAGCATTACACAGTAATCTAGGGTGCGTACCGTCGAACTCGAGACGGACACCATACGCTCCTTGCATCAGCATAGTCTCACGTACTCCCTTGATACCCGGGCAAGCCAATCAAAGCCTTGCTTTCTCTGCTCTAGGTTAGAAGGAGTACACTTTCCCTTCTGCAACTCTTTTCAAAGTCGCTCGAGTTCCCTTGCTTCTTCAACAACTTCGTCTACAAACGATTTCAGTTGTCCCGTACGGGCCTCACCCGGGGAGGCGCCGGCGCCACTACCCGCGGCGTCCGCAGCACC
>NW_027160651.1:0-381 GCF_002600585.1 Cystoisospora suis
TGCAAGGCACGGTCGCGCTCATTCTCAGGTAAGGCAACTGCTTTCTTCGCTTCTTCATCCCTGTCAATCAAAGGAACCTGTCCAACCACGAAAGCATCACACGGTAATCTAAGGTGGGGACCGTCGAACTCGAGACGGACACCATACGCTCCTTGCATCAGCATAGTCTCACGTACTCCTTTGATACCCCCAAGCCAATCAAAACAATGCTTTCTCTGCTCTCGGCTAGCAGGAGTACACTTTCCTTTCTGCAACTCTTTTTGAAGTCGCTCGAGTTCCCTTGCTTCTTCAACAACTTCGTCTACGAAAGATTTCGGTTGTCTCGTACGCGCCTCACCCGGGGAGGCGCCGGCGCCACCTCTACCCGCGGCGTCCGCAGCA
>NW_027160652.1:0-549 GCF_002600585.1 Cystoisospora suis
CTGAAGCTTAGCAGAGGACTTTGAGTGTTCGGGTTTTCAGAAAACTGTTGTGTGTTCTTTCCGCGTGTTTAACTTCATTCGTGCCTCGTCCTTTAAGGGCACGTCAAAGTGGTGCCGTGACCCGGGACCGGTCTCGCGCCCCCTCTGCTGTCAAAAACATGCCGGAAGGGGTTACTATTTACTTTGCAAAAAGGCTTCTGTCTATGCGACGCATAGTGTTCTTTCGTTTTCCGCAATTCTCAGGAATTTTAGCGTCGTCAGGTCGCCTGATTACTGTCGTTCCCTGTTGGAAACATTGAACTTGCACGGGTCGTTGGTTACGAACCGCAGAACGCGGATTTAGCTGCGTTCGGCCGAAAACCCTCTCGGAGTCCGAGTGGACTGTGACAGCTTTCTCGTGTTTTTGTTTGCCTTTTTATACTCAACTGCCCGTTTTGTGAGCAAGTCAAGATGGTTGAGTGCGTGAGTTCAGATCAACGTGCGGGTGCTGCGGAGGCCGCGGGTAGAGGTGGCGCCGGCGCCTCCCCGGGTGAGGCGCGTACGAGACAA
>NW_027160653.1:0-6741 GCF_002600585.1 Cystoisospora suis
GATCTCACAAACTCCTGTTGGCGGCGAGATTTCCCCGGTCCCGCCCCGGTACTACTCTCGTCGCCAACAGGAGTTTGTGAGATCCCAAGTGATTGAGGTCACGGAGATTGGGCGGGTTACCTCTAGGCCGCAGTTGGTTGCCAGTGGCGATGGAGGCAAGCCGGATAAGATAACGGGAGAGGAGGAGGGTAAGCGCGAAGCAACAGGAGAAGTGAAGGCTGTGGGTCTCGCCGCGGCTATGTCGGAGGTTAGAGAATTTGCCGGTGAGACGGAGGAAGAGAGACTAAAACGGATTCTCAGACAAGTGGATCAGCGTACGCGACAGGAGAATCTTCCGGCAGGCACCAGCGAGAGGAAGGCGGGTAAGCCGGAGAACTCTGAACAAGGGCCTACACCGGGAGGTAAGAGGCGACGATCAACGTTCTTCAATCTCTATAATTTTGCCAAACCCTAATAAGAACTGTGAAAGTCCGCTGTTCTCAGGACCGTTTTTTTTTTTTGTGGGAGATACGGGGGCAACGAGCTGCCGGATGTCTTTTCACCAGCGCGGAGACACCTATCACCTTTTGAAGGGGGGGATGATTTTCCTCAAGGCCCGTGATTCAGAGCCGGAGCGCGTGGTCTTGAGACTAAGACATATTATCAGTTTGAGCGCCGTTCCCCTTCTTGACTCTGTTTGTATGTGTCTCCCCCCACTACACATGTGCGGCCTGCCGGTGTAGTCCGTAGCCGTGCTGTTTCGGATGAACCGCTTAACATTGCGCTGCAGCGCTCGGTTGTCTGAATGGGTACCGCTGGGACGGCGGTGAGATTTTTCTGGTGTACGGGACTTTCCTTGCGGCCCCGATGTATGCGGGAAGGTGTCATAGGCACCTGGGCGCTGGTCGTGTGCGAAATAGAGTGGTCCCGAAGTACACGGGCGCAGAAACAAAGTGAGTGTGCAGATGCGGGCCGATACACATCGGCGTTGATCGATTGTACTATCGGGACGCTGCAATGTCTCGGAACTGCTCCTGCAGTCGGTGACGAGAGTAGCTTGAAAGTCATCGACTTCCTCAGAGTTGTGTGCGCCCGTATGGCTTTCGAAACGATCGCATGCGCTTTGGGCGTTCTTTTTCTGGCCTGTGTTCGTGTTCTTAACGAGGCACACCAGCAATGTCGGCATACAATCGTAAGAGCAGTTATTTTTGAGCTTGTAGTCGGCCGATAGACTGACCACGTCGTCAGTCGAATATCTCTTTCAGGCGTTGTTTTTCTGACTGGGTAGTCACGCCGTTGCCTTTCCCCCCCGAGGAGGTGGAGAATTTGTGAACGAGATGCTTTTATCTGCACCGACGAGTGACGGCGTGGGGAAGGATAGTCTTTTCCATAGCAGTTTTATGCACCGACTGGCAGATCCTTATTTTTTGAATGTGCGTGGGGTTGCTGCGCGTGACGTCGCTTGGGCACGCGAAAAGAGTCATCGCTCTTATACGACGCTGACGGGTGGCTCGAGTCTCGGGTGTAAGTGTGCAATGAGCGGGAGGTGGAGTGCTTGCGGAAGAGAGGACAGAAACGGGGCGAGTGACTCCTGGACTCGGTCGGCATCGGGCTTTCTAGTATCGAAATCGCTGTCGCCTCTACAAGCTCGTAGTGAAGACCGACCCTGCAGCCACGTATTTCATAGACGCCGATACTCGGCAGTGTTGATAAGTGGCAGCCACGGGCAGGCCGCCACAGTGTTGTACCTAGCAGTTGTTCGATAGTTTTGCTGATGTTACGATCTCCATCTTGGCGACCAGGTATCAGGGGGGGCTGCTTAGTCGAAAGGAAATGAGTTAATAGCGCAGTGACATCTAGAGTAGCACTGGCCTTGCCCTAACAGAGGAGGTGTGCACCCATCACCCCAGCTAACAGGTTGCTTACTCCAGGCGGAGACCAGTGGTCTGTTGCAGGCCGCGTTCATGGGTTTTCAGAGTGAGGACACGAAGGTATCTGTTCCCCGTCTCCGCCCAACCAAACTGTTTGGTGTGAGCCACCCGCGTGAGCAATGCACTTGCAGTGAAGAAAGAAGCAGTAGAATAGTGGCGGAATTGAGAGCAAAACATATGGGTTTTTTTGCGGCATCGTCAGTTTCTTGTCGAACTGGAGGGCTGCTAACGGGGGGGCCTACAAGGTTTTCCTTCGGAGTGTCATGTTCTACCGTATTGTAATCCATCTGCATGTTGTCGGATCTCGCTAGTCTGTACTGCTGACGCCTGGGTAGCGTGGTAGTTGTCGCTTGTTTGGTGTGGATCGGAGTGCAGTGCGGACCCTGTTCTGTAGCAGACTGGCGACATGATTGCCGATGTGATGGCCTGTCACCCACGAGGCGTCTTCGCGCTCACGTACGCGGAAAACGTCACACTGGACTTTGGGAGTACCGGTAAACGGTCATGTTTTTTGCTTGTGGTAGGAAAAGTCAACATTCACATGTTGGCTTTTTTCAGGTTTCCAAGACCATCCACCGACGTCGCTCTTGGTAGCCGTTTCGCGGCACGTGGGAGACTGGCGATGTGTCATGACAATCAAGTTCTTTAACGTGTAGCCGTATCACTGATGTTGCGGATGCAGGGCAGTTGAGAAGTTTTTCCAGCCAGCTGCGTATATGGTTTCGAAGGTTTGGTTTTGGTGGGTCCAGTCTTCCGATGGTCGGCCCCCCGTACAGCCAGAGCCTGCTTGTCGCTTCATACCTGTTGCTTTCCCAGATCATCAGTCAGCACCGCTAGAGCAATCGTAAGACCATCTCGTCGCGGCTGCTGAAATATGACGGACGCTGGTCGTACAGAACTTCGGGCTCGATGTGCCCACCTGCAACACAGTGATAAATCAGATATGTCTCTCAGAAGTTTTGCTTTGTACGGTAACGCACGTCGCAGTCGGAACGGGAAATCGTCTAGATGCAAACAAGACAGCTTGAGAACCAGCAAGGCCAATGCGAGCACAGCGGACCACATCTCTGTGTCGTCAGGAGTGCCCTGCAGCTCGGTCAGTATACTGTAGTGCTCTGCATCGCGGGCGGAGGATAGAGAAGCCTGGAGTAGTAAGAGGGAAGCTGACCTTTCTGCTTGAAGAGAGCGAGTTCGGCTTGAAGAGTCGCGATCTCTTCTTCTTGGAGCTTCAGGACCTTTTTCAAACTGCAGACCGTTTTGGCCTTCTGGGCGTCCACCAGCCCGTCTTTGTTCAGATGCTGTACCACAGCAAACGCCCCGAAGCAAGTCATTCAGACCGTTCTCATACAGTCAAGCTCCCGAATTAACGAGTGAGGCCGATGAAGCGCTCAGAACTAAGCGACAGATATGCGTGCTCAGCAGATGTTTTTTCACACGTTCGAGAGGCGATTGTTTTGCTCTGAAAGTGTTCAACAAGCAGCCCTTGTGCGAACTCGAACAAGGAAAAAGTCAGCACGTTCACGGCAATACCGAGGCCGGCCGAAAAGAGAGTAAGACACTTGCAGCCGAAACCCGGTTCCTTGAAGCTGGTAAGCAGTATTTAACTTTTCGATCTTGCCACCAGAGAATCCGCCAACGAACGAGGACGAGCACGTAGCTGGCTCTGGCAAATCGGCGATAGGGCTGCCAATGGTTCGCTCCTATTTGCAGCCCGGCCAGGTTAGGCCCACTCAAGAGCAGCGCCTCCGGTTCTCTCTTTTCATGGCCGTGCTTGATCGTCAGCTCACATTGGACATCCACCTGCAGGTCGGCGTCGCTGTTCGGAACTCGCCGGGTGTCGTACCTTGTTGCTTGATTCCTTGTCTCCCTTGTTGAGGGCCTCCTCCAGAATGACTTCTGACTCTTTCAGATGGCCGACTGTTCTCAGCAACTTTGTGTTCTGCTGCAAGAGAGCGCACCGGTGCTTCTGCAGTTTTTCTACGGTCTCGTGCCTTTCCTGCAGGGCCGCCTGGGGAGATCCGTAGACACACCAACCCAGCAACGGAGATGAGAAAAATTTTGACAGCCAGGGGCCCCTAACGAGCCGCGAACGGACGACTTCAGGGATCTCCTTGTTGCCGTTGTGTAGAGCGAAGCCTCTCAGCGCTTCCCGGCGTAAGACGACCTCCTTGCGCATTCGAGTGCAGCCTCTCAGGAACCCTGTACTTTCTGGGTCGGCCACTATCGTTCCCCGCGTCCACCCGGGCGAGCGGGTTTGACATGGGGCTCGTGACCTGCTTGAGAAAGCCCAACACTTCTTTTCGGATGGGTCCGCCCTATCGGGAGGGCTACGATGCCTATGGAGGGATGGTTTGTCTCACAAGTGCAACTTATAGCACGGGCTCCCTGACGTTCGCTGGAGTCTGCAGCTCGATGGCGGCACCGCAATGGTGGGGGCAGCTTGTCTCATCCGTGAAGTCTTTGTACCAGTCTTATACCTGTGCTTCGGCGTTCGCTGCACGGTCTTCCGATGTTACTCTGTTCCTTCGTCTCCCCTTATCTGCCACCACGGCTGCAGCAGCTTCTTCCAGCTGCTGCAGCGAGACACCTTCTCCGAAGCGAAGTAATTGCACGTCTTCAAACTTCTTGTTCAACTTCTCGATTTGCCGCATCGTCTGCAGGTCTCACAGGCTACTGGTCACGTCTAGTGGAACAGTGACTCGTCCACAGATTGTAGGGTCAGTACGGGTGTCCCAGGAGATGGTCTGCCACACCCTGTCCGGTTAATGCCTGTGAGCTCGCCTGCAAGGCACTCTGACCTGTGGAGAGTTCTGAGTGCGTGAATTCTTCTGCTGAATACGCTCGCCCGCACCCAGCTAAAGTCCCCGAGGGGTGAGTAAGAGCTTGGGAGTGGAAAAAAACTCCTACATGCCACCTACGCACCAGAAACACACCTTTCAGGCGGGGGAGTGGCAGTAAATGTCCGGTGTAGCCTTCAGCTACCTGTCAGTAAGTGAAACATCCTGGCACCCTTCCAGTAGGCCTAGAACGCAGCCAGTCGCCGTGAACAAAATGTGAAGCGTCGTTTCCTTTCCTGGATGACTGCTCCCTCGGAATGTGTTACAGCTTCACTACTCTCGGTGATCGAGCGCTCTTCGGAAAAAAAGCGAACTTTCTGCCCTGTCCGCAGAAATAGGCGTTTACTCACCTGTTTCTTTTCGCGCTGCGAGATAGCAAAACTCCGGATGAGTTCCTTGTACTCGGTATTGACAGCGTCCGTCTCGAACTTCAGATCTTTGATCCTGTCGACATCCGTAGGCATCTGACAACTGCTGGGCCCCAATCACTAGGCTTGCCGGCTGGGCACTCCAGTAGTGCTGCCGCACCCGGACTCCGGAAACCGAGGTAACCCCGCACGGTTGGCCGGGAGAGACAGGTTCGAGGGTCGTCCTCAATTCGCGGAGTCAGCGGTATTCGACTTAAGTGGGCGGTGCCGTGGCTGTCTAATGCAAGTGCTTGTCCTCTCAGCATACCGCTGGTGCAGCCTCGCAAACGAGGACCGAGCGAACACGATCTCTTTTCTCAGGTCCGGAGGCAGGAGTACATATGAGGGCGGCTGGCCGCTCTCCGCTAAGTCCTCCGTGTACAGGCACTCCACCTGCAAAAGGGCAGCCACATCATGGTAACTGGAGCGGATCTTCCCGCTAACTGTTGCCACGTCACCCAGACGATATCCGGACCGAGGGCCTCAGCGTAGTCTCGAAAGCAATTTTTTACTAAACGGATGGAAGGCACAACTGGTACACGGCACTTCACAGGGCAACTCCTGAAGCTGGGTACGCCCCATCTCTCTCACAACCCCCTGCACAGCATTCTACGGTTTCCTGTAGTAGTGCTTCCAGCATAAGGGAGTCTTTTTCACTCTAACCTGAGAGCAGGTCAGAGGAATGACCTTTTGAATTTGATTTAGCCGCTTTTGCTTCTCGTTCTGGTAACGTTGAATCTCCTCGTCCGTGTGGTTGAGCTTCAGAGCGTGTTGTCTCTCTAGAGTGGATTGTTTAGTGTGTTCCTGCAGGAGAGCGAACGAAAAGACAACTTTTATGGCTTCTGCCTCTCCTCGGCTGTGCGCACATCCATCAGGCGGCCCACTACGTTGCGTTCTTCTCGCTTGATCTGCTCTTGTCGGGTTGGTACCACGCACCAGGAAGCGGAAGTCCTGACAGGCGCCAAGGAACCTCCTGTCCGAACAGCCACAGTTTTACTTTGTTTTGGATTCAACAATCTCCTTATCTCTGCGTCCGCACCTACAGAACTGGTCGCTCACGCCTAAAAGTGGGCGCTGACAACGCGCTCAAGCCGCGCTAAATGATATCTCATACACCGGGTGCGTCTTTTTCTACCATATCGGACTGCCGCCATCAAGACACCATATCATGTTCTCATGTTCTGTGGCGCTCTGCTCGACAGTCTCTGCCTGGACTCGTCGTTCGCAGAACGGCGGCCACTATCAAAGTGGAATACCTTTTTCAGATCCTCAATTTCTTTTTTCAAGGTGGCGACTTTAGCTTCAGTCTCCGTTTTGATGTCCCTGCAGAACGGCGACCGGACACGAGGAAACCGCACTCTGGGTTCCGCCGCGAAACACGCATCCCAAGGAGAGACCCTGTGTGGTTTGCTTCACTGCAGAAGAACTTCCAGGCGAGTCCCGTTGTAGTCCCATGGGTCTAGAACAATGCAACTCACTGACCTCAGCTCGAGAACATTCTCGTAAACTTGCATGTCACAGCCAGGCGGCGCCGAATCTTCCTCGTAGTCCTCGTCCTCCTCATCGTCGTCATCATCATCGTCATCT
>NW_027160654.1:0-254 GCF_002600585.1 Cystoisospora suis
AGGGGGACAGTGCTTGAAACTCCCACATGTATCTTCATCCTGTTTCACTTGCTTTACCCCACTGACTCCTCAGGTCTTTCTACATTTTCCCACCTATTCTCACTGTGGAAAACACTTGCGTTCACACTTCCACGACTTCTTATCCCAAGGTTCACATCTGTAGATCCTCTTACTCCATGTTTTCTCCACTTACTGCGCCAGCTGGCCTCCTGATCGACTACCGTAGCACACCACTCTTCTCTCATCTCAGCTCT
>NW_027160655.1:0-252 GCF_002600585.1 Cystoisospora suis
AAGAGGAGCGATCGGCGGAGTGGAGTCGCGGTAGAACTCCCGGTGCGGAGAGCGACTTTTCGTCACCCAAGTTTGAACCCAATTTTATTACATCTGGTGCCGTGACCCGGGGACATTCTTTTCCTTTGCTATCGCCCTGTGTGGGACGCAAGGCCGTAACAGAGAGGATTGTATTCGCATGGATGCAGTCGCGGACAGGACTGCTGAACCACCCCTACAATTCTCGCTGACAAGCAGCGACAACTCGTGGAC
>NW_027160656.1:0-20368 GCF_002600585.1 Cystoisospora suis
GAGTGAGCAAGCGTCGCCGAGACAAGCTGCGTACGTGCTCTCCTTCTACAGTGGGGGCGGTCGAGGACATCAGCGAGCCCACACAGGGGCGCCAACGGTTGAAATCCCCGGTCAGCCGGCTGACATAACCCACGAAGGGTCAAGGACCCCTCACAACCTCGTATTCCTGTCAGCTGTGTCCTACAGTCTCGCGGTGGGCAGACTCTTGTTGTGAATCTCACGACTTAACAACGGGGAAAGCACAGAAACGAAGACTACAGAACTGCTGGCATATGCAGAGACGCGGCCGGAGCTGGGGATGGCGCGACGCAGATGTGTCGCCAAATGTGAAAGTCCTGTCTTGCCACGAACTCCGCTTCCCACGGAAGCGGAGTTCGTCGAGCACGTACGCAGCGCGTCTCGGCGACGCTTGCTCACTCCGTCACCCTTGTCAGGAGGACTGACCAAGGAGCGGCAAAGCTGAACTATCGTGTTCGTGCTAGCTTCAGACATCGCTTCCCACGGAAGCGGAGTTCGTGGCAAGACAGGACTTTCGCAAGACCCTCTTGTCGCTTGCCTCCATGATAAGGGGTGTTGCGTATTTTAGGGATTCATTTACGCGGAAGTCTATTTCCGGGAACTATTGCTCCCCTATCTTGTCGCTTGCCTCCATGGTTGGGGGTGTTGCCTATTTAGAGGTTCGTTCACACGGAAATCTGTTTCCGGGACTACTGCTGTTGCCGTGTGACCCGGTCCTACACGGGAACCGCTCCTGTGCGGGGATTAGGGTCGGTCGACAGCCCGGAAAGCCACAATGCCGGGGGGGGCTCGAAGAGACACGACGTTATGCTTCGAAACTAAACAAACGGCGTGGCTCACAACCTCAAAAAACCGCGGAACCGTCTCGTCTCCGCTCCCCGGCGGTGCGGACACTGGAACCACGGACAGCACACAACCCGTCAGTCGGGCCGCCGAAGAGTGGAGACGGTTTCGCGGTTTGCTGATGTTGGGCGTTCACTTCCCAAGCGTCACGCCGTATTTTGTCGGCCCCGGCAGGCCGCGGGTTTATTCTATGTAAAGCCGCTTCCCCGGAATTATGTATCTGTCCCCGTCTACTCGAAATTCTTTTGCTCTCAGGGACGCGTCCTTCCGGACCTCTGCAAGATGTCGCCAAGCTCCGGCGATGTCTTGCCGCCGGCTCTTGCTTCTGTTGGCCAGTCACCGTTGAGCCAGAATCTCTTTACGTCCGTAGAAAGGAACCTTGCTTCTGCTTGCGCTTCATACCATATGTGTTTCCATGCGTCTCGAGAGGTACGCCTGCCACGGGAAAACACAGACATGCCGTGGTGGCCGACCGAGCGCCGGTGTTATGCGCTGACCGCAAACAGAGTTACAGAACCCCAGTCATCCAGTGGATTTGTGACACCTTCAGACCTACAGGGTATCTGCTAAGCAACTGAAATACTTCGATATACACGGCGTAGTCCTACCAGAAAGAGTTAGCGTTTCAGAAGGAACGGCCCGAGACCGAGCAAGCAGAAAAAGGTCCGACAGCTGTACCCAAGAGGACGGAGTTTCCATCGGAGCTGTGGTGTGTAGTAGCTCACCCTCTGATTCTCTGTTGAGCCTCTTTTCACAGTACTGAACGCACCCCGAATAGCCTCACCCGCTGCCCCGGTTTGGTCTGTGGTAGGACGGGCCAGGAATACTTACGCGGTGGAAGCAGTCAAGTGCCGGAGGCAGTGTCCAGAGGTGCGATATCCACGATTATCGCTTGCCGCACTGGAGCTATGGAGCTTAAGGCCTCCGAGTACTAGCGGGGACCTCAAAGCCGAGACCGCCAGAGCCTCCTGGAGTGTTGACGCGCGTTGTACGCTTTCTGTCTGGTTCTACAACGAGTGCTGCGTACACGACGAGAGCAGACGGGATAGTCAAAGCTTCCGTGGAGGGAGCGAGGCCCTATTTGGTGTACAAGCGGAAACGCAGTACAGTTGTTCAATCTCATGTCGTGGAAGGCCTCCCGGCTGCCGTGGCCGAGCGAGCTGTGGGGACGAGTAATGTACAGGAACTCCTGGTGGAAGTAAGCTGGTAGAAGTTTTTCTATATGAAGGCTGAGGAAGAAACATGAAGACAGATGATGGGTAGGGTGAGGCTTCACACGCGGTCGGCACGGTTGTAACATGAGCGGGACCGCTCTACACCCGCTAAACCAGCCAAAAGGAACCCAGCGTGGTGGCCCCCAGAGCACGTCTTGTTCCCCGGGGTGCTTAAGCTGAGCTCTCTGCTGGACGGGAAAAAACTAGCTGTCTCTGCGGTCTCACACGTAATGTGACCCCGCCAGTCGCAGCCGCCGCCCCACTTCAAGTATGAAGGAGAGCCCGGTCTGACTGTCCGTTTCCAGTGGAACGGCCTCCTGGAACTACTAGGTAAAGTGTCGGCGAACTGGTCAACCACATTCGACCTGCTCACCTCTTACTTCAGTACTTAACAGCGCTGTCCGCGCTCAGCTGGAAACCCAGGTCATGCGTCGAAGCCGGCGGCGGGAACGTGTCTGTGCCACAGGCGCAACAGTCGCGAACCTTCGTTGCTGTTTGAGGAGACTGACCTGTTGAAACCGCTCGTTCCCGTGGTTTGTGCGGTACGAAGTACCAGTCCTTTGTGTCCACTGGAGGTGTACCAAACAGGCGGGAGCGATATATGCGCTCAGGCAGTAATTTCTCCGCGTATATCGGCGACTGGAGTCTGAGCTCGCATGAACCTTTCCAGGCTAATATATGAGAAATCGTACATCGTGTTCAGACACCTCACCTACGAAAGCCACATCACTGGAGACGAAGGCTATCGCATATTTGTATAGCCCCAGTTGGTTCGTATGTCTCCACCGGTCTCACCCCCTCTTTCTTCGTCCCCCGTCTGCGCTACCGGTGAGTTCTCAGTACCCCTGTGAACCATGCTCTGTACAAAGCAGCCTGTTGATTCTTGAGTTTCCTTTTCGTCATGCGCGTCTCAAAACAGACTTCCGTCACAACAAAACCTTCAGCCCAGTGTGTGACACCGTGGTGTTCCAGCGCTTTCTTAAATGCGATGGATACTGTTTCCGAGGGCGCAAAGATACGTAGACTCAAACGTATAGTCAGTTGTTTTCATGTGATCCCCCGTTTTTCAATGGACGTCCGCTAGCTAGCAGACGTATTCTTCCTTCATATACATCTCTTCTCATGAGCTCAATCCACGTCTTCACAGTTGTGTTCTTCTGTCAGTACTACTGCCTCTGGAAATAAGAGTATCTAGATCTGTGCACGCACGACTTTTCTCGGCCTTCCTTCCGTTCTCCCGCCCTGCTCACCCTCGGAAAACCTTGCCTAAGCAAACCTCCCCAGTGAATCCATCTATCCGAGACCACAAACCGTGACTTTGCCATGGACAGATTCCGTATAGAATATATAGAGGAAGAGACAGTTGGAATAAAGGAAAAACACAAAATGAACTAATAGACTCGTATCTCCCTATACTTGTGTGTTTTACTTCTCCTTCGTAGACTTCTGCCACTTTGACCACCCCCTCCTCTTCCTCTACCCTTTTTATACCCATCCGGTTCATCAGAATCAGCATAGGCCCGCTCAAACCCTTTTGCCTCTCCAAGTCTTCTACGGAAAGCTTCTTCAAGTTCTTTGCTTTGTCTCCACCATAAATCAAGAGCAGGCGCATGCGGGGTGCCTTCTTGAAAAGCCTGCCTCTCAGGATGCAGTTTATGAGCAGGTGGAAGATAATAAGGAGAGAAGCTTTTCTCACGACTTGCCATATCTTTTTCATATTGATGCTTCCTTAGATTATGTCGATAACATGCATAATACGGATCTCGTCGAGCTGCGGCCTTCATGAAGACTTTCCATGGTAAACCCCAGTCACGTATAACAGGCTGCTCCTGATAGAAATACATGACCTGCCTCATACGTTCACCAAGATGTGAGCGCAGTTCTTCAGGGGGGGTACGTAGTATATAGGAATCGAAGCCTCCCATATCATCCATCGCATGTAATGCTGATGTCGTCACGCGGACATTAGGAACCGTTGTATTCAATAAAGCGGATGTAAAGGACTTTCTAAAGACATTAGGCTTTACAAGAGAGACAAGACCACAGCAAAGAGAAAGGAAACAACCTGGGTAAAAGAGAAGTCAAAGAGAAGGAATGAAGAGAATGAAGAAAACCAAAGAAAGAAGAAAGGGAGACAGGGTAAAGGAAGGAGAGAAACTGATAGAAACAACCATAGCTGCACACCTGCTGTCTCTACGCTGGAGTCTTCGTCGTTTTTTTTTCTACACTTCATAGAAAAAGACACGAGATCTCAGAAAAAAGAAAAGATAAAGCTCCTTGAAAGACAAACATTCGCCGGCCCGACAGGACTTCTTCCGACTATCCTACCCCGAGTGGTAGTGACGACAGACAGAAAAAGAAGCAACTCAAACATCAGTCGCATCGACTCTTTCCTTGAGAACGGTGTTTGTTCTTGAAGGCCTGTCCCCCCAGGCTATGCGATATGTGGAACGCTAATGAAACTCTGTAAGTTGTTAAAGCGCCCCTTTTAGTGCTATACGTAAGTCTAAGATACAAGTGGAAAGAACTGAAGAACGAGCGAACGTCATTGCCATCAACTTCTCTTCATTTCCGCATTCCAATGCGCACATGCTGGAGATCTTCAAGGACCACTTAAACATATCTCTCGAGACCTATGTATGTGTCCCTCGATATATATCTTCGCATCTAGTAGCAAGGGAGAGAGAAAAGCGGACATCTGGCCACCCCACAAAACACACATATCTGCTCACATGAAACTGGACGGATATAGAGAGGAGAGCGAGGGGTGAACTCCACAATCACATATACCTATGATGCACAGAGAAATAAATCACGTGTGTATGTATGATGTATATATAACTATAGATGGAAAGATCGATGGAGAGGTAGACAGGAGAAAACACGCAAGATATAGGCGAGACGAGGAGCCTGTGGAGTCTCACCTTGAGTTTTCGGCGAGTCCGCCTCATAGAGAATGTCCGCTTTGTATGATAAGTGAAATCTTCATCGTGATATAGCCCCGTCTGTGATGCGGCCGAAGGAACACGGCCATAGGCCTTAACGGGTATAGGAGGGATCACCTGCCATTTCTTGAACCCTCTGCATGCTCCACGTCCTGAAAGCCGCAGATACTTCCCCCACAAATTCAAATTCTTCGGCATGTTTCCTTCCTTCTCTCTTTCTCTCTTTCTTTCCTTTTCTCCTTTCTCTCGCTCTCTCTTCCTTTCTTCTTCTCTCTACGAAGAGGAACTTCCAAGAGAAAAGATAGACAGAGAAATTGTTGCCTTGGCGACGAGAGAGTCTTTCTGTACGCTCGGTCCAAGCACGGGAGGTGGAGAGACAGCAAACATGAATGAGAAGGAAGCTCCAAAGAAAAGATGAAATTCTTCCTTCTTCTCCCTACCAAGTTCATTCTTTTCTTCTCTTTAGACAGAGATCATACATACCTAGTGCATATCACGGTATCCACCTTCAGTGCTGACTCTTCTTCTCTCAGAGAGAAAGGACACTAAAGAGTCAGGTTGAGGTATAGAGACATCTTATAGAAGACAAGAAACAAGTGAACAGGTCGAGAGCCACATGCATACACGCACGTACATAGATACACATATATATAGATACGTAGAAAAAGAGAGAGAGTGACAGAGAGGCATGTAGAGAGCGTAACTGGGGTTCGCACGCATACATAGGAATGGATGATGATGATGATGATGCTAGTGTAGGGTCCACAAGTATCACAAGCCGTTGTTGTCACTTTAAAAAGAAACTTCAAAAAGAGAAGATAATACAACTTATTAAAAGAAAAAGGAGGTATCTATCCCCCCTAGTTCTTCTTTTCTTTGCCAGAAACACAAGAAAGCGATCGCACTGCCGTCCTCCAAGTAAGCGCCGGTGCATAGATTTTCCTTTGTGCGAGGGGCAGAAGTCCCATGAAGGGCTTTTCTTTTCTTGTCTGTACTGTGATGTTATGCGTCGAGGAAAGAGACTGAAAACGGACAGAGAAGAGACAGATGGCTACTGAGACGCCTATCTTGGACAGAGTGTAGAAGTGCAGCTAGTGGAGGGAGGAGAGAGAAAGGAGAGAAAAGAAATGACAAATCTCTCTTTGCCTTCAATCGGTCAGTCATGGATAAGCGGATTCGTAGCATCAAAGATGCACAAGAAAAGAAAGAGAGAGACGAGAGAAAGAATAAAGTGCCGTCTGTCATACTTGTCCTTAGCCTCTAGACATCAGCGTATTCTTCTCCCCTCTCTTCGTTGCCTCACGTTCGTTGGACTTGTTCTTTTCGCTGTTCCACCTCTATCATTCTAGAACTTCGACAAAGACAGTTGCTTCGCCAAGCTGTTGACCTGAGCTGTCCGCCTGCTGTCTTTCGACGTCTCCTCAGTACACGCATAAATGCACACGAAGAAAAAGAAGAAAACGGATGAGCTGTCCTCTTCCCTCTCCTCCTCGTTTTCTAGTGGAGTTCATTCAATCACTCTGTTCAAGTCTTCCCTTTCTTCTCGCCTCCGAGGCTCTATGTTTTCGGAGGCCTTCTATGGAAGTGGTGTGGAGGTCATGATGATTGCTAGATGAAAAAGGAAGATTTCACACGAAGCTTGCGTCCAACCTCGGAGCTCTTAGGCCCATAGAAGTTCGACATAGTCAGTATATAATGAGGAAAAGCCAAGTAAGTCCTTTCTATTGCGTTGATCATGTCCACTGTCGCGGAGCCAGAGGAAGCACAGGCTGGAGTAGAGAGCATGCAGGGACGAAAAGCATTTGACTGAGGGCTTTCTGTGTGACGACAACTGCCACACGACACCCTCGTCACTGACGGCGACACACGACCTTCATCAAGGATGCCGAAGAGTCGTCTACCTCATCCTTAGATCTCACCCTCTCCCTTTGTCCTATCACCTTCTCTTCGGCCCGCATGCTTCCTCTCCATCACAGACCCGTATGGATGTTGTACAAGCGTCTTTCAACGCGTTCCCGTGAGCCTTTTATAGTCATCTTCTCTCGCTAGGAAAGAAAGAGGCGAAACGCAGACAGCAAAGCCGTAAAGAAAGACACTGGATCAGCTGCCGAGTTCGTCATCACGTGGACACATCCGACTATGAAGAGCCCCCCTTACTCCTGAAAGAAGATGAGCAAGTGCTCTGTACGATACAGTCACTGAGCAGTACAAGAAGTTGAAATCTACTGGGCTCTATGAAGGAAAGTCGCGGCGAAACGAGGGCTTTCTGTCCTGGCTTTGTTACTTGACAAGCAGAAGACAGAAACACCTCAGCAAGAAAGGAGAGACAGAATACGAGGAAGCTGTTCAAGAAGTAGACCCACTCAGGGTGAAAGATTAGTGGAGAGCCGATTGACGATGGGAGGAGACGATTCACATCGAAGTACACATTGCATGCAAATGTTCGTCCTTGAGCTCTTCGCTTGATATCTCGCTGTGCTTCTTGCAGACGAAGAGTGACGGAAGACCAAAAGTCTTTCTTCGGCAAATGTGTTCAGCAGGTGTGGTTCCTTTCTAAGACAAAAGCCTTTCAACTCACCTTTCACTGAGAGAAACTTCACCATCCTGGAGACATCTCCTTACTTTTTCAGACGGTGTGTGTCTGGTTGAATGCATGCCTTGAATTAGAGAAACCCTGTCTCGCCCGCTCCGTCCTGCCTCCTTCACTTTTCACTCCCGTTTCCGATGAAAAGGCAATCGGAATACACTCTTGTTCCTGGTGTGATTCGTTGCATCTTCTTTTGTTAGATGTCCAACCGTCTTTTCTGCTTTACGTCGAGACTTCTTCTCAACCTCCAAGTTAAGAGCTTTCGTGGTGTCTCTCTGGTGTTTTGCAGTATGTGAGAATTCTTCACATCTTTTCTCGCTTGCTTGTTTGGATTACCTGCTAATATATACACCCCTGTTTCATTTTTGCTGCCGCATCTCTGCTTCTGTCACGTGTCCCCTTTGGTTGGGTTCGATAGCTGTCTCTTCCTCACCGCACGAGGAGGTGATCTAAGTTGTACCTTCACTCGTCCCGCCTCAGTTCGTTCTTTCGGTCTCTTCCATGTTTTTCTGATGTGCCGCTTTCAGTTCGTTGCTTTCTCATTCTTCCGCACCATTTTGTAGTCGCTTATTTCCATCCGAAATCTCGTTGAGGTGACTATCAACCAGCAGACACGTCGGGGTCGTCTCCGCTCTCTTGAAAGACGGCTACCGTATTCGTCGACCGATGCGAGTGGAATGCATATGAAACCTTCCTTCTCTGACTTCCTTCTGTCTTTTATGCTTCCTGGACCGTCTTTCTTAAGATGACATTCCTTCACTTCGCAGCTTGCAGCATCTGCTGCTTTGGGCCAAACTATGCGATCTACAAAGGCACTCAAGTGTACGTACACCAGAGAACCACTCGCAAGTTGTCCCTTCAGTTTTCCTCCATCTCTCTCTCCGTCCTTTTCTCCTCACCTCGTCTCTTGTCGCTCTTCTTTCTTTTATCCCGTCGGTCTTCGGACATCCTCTTAGCTGTCTACTTCATCCATGTGTACATACACCTGTACGTCTGATTCACATGCTTTTGTCTTTCCATCGTATCCTCCCGGGACCTCCTTGTACTCAACTTTTCATTCTCTGTTTGCACTTCACAGGGCCCTGAATATCGCTTCTCTCACTTCACCAAGTCACAGCGTCATCTCATCTTCTCTCTTCTTCTGTGTTCTCTCTCTCTCTCTCTCGTGGCTCTTACACCATTCCTCGCCGAACTTCTTCCCAAGAGGCATCTTGTGTAGAATGTCGTGTCCTAGTCATTTCTTGCTTCTTTTTCCCTCGATTCACTGCGTACGTTGTCCTTTCCGGTGCCTTTCTATGTCTCCGAGTATAGCTGTTTCCTCTCAGAGTCGTTCTCGTCCTCCCCTCACCGCTACAGGAGCTCCGCTTACCTTCCTTCTTTTTGACAGTCCCTCTTGTCTCTCTCGTACGGCAGGTCTGAACAAACTGGCACAGGGTTTCTGGTTGTCTTCTCGTCTTTTGCTTATCTTCTTACACAGCTCGTTAAGGTAAGAAAGAGAGATCTCTTTTCTGGGTGCCAGAGATTCTTCAGAAGGTGTCATGTTGGACGTGACTGAAGGCTTCTTCTTCTCTTAGATCGAGGCAGATGTTTCCGTGATAGTCGCTTTGAACGGATCCGCGTCATTCTCGCTCCTTCATGCCGGTTTTCTTCTGTCCTCACAGCACACGTATTCCAATACACTGGTTTCCAGGACTAGCTAATCCAGGGACTACGTTGTATGTATCAGTAAGTTGTATGGACACTGAAACGAAAGACAGGCAGCACGTCTTGATGATAGCAAGTGAACGCTGCCTGATTTTTGCTAAGATGCAAACTCTTTGAAGAACAGAAAGTCCCCTTTTCTCTCTTGTCGCTGTTATCTCTCTATATACGGCATACGTAGTGAGAACATATCGGGAAGAGAGATAGAGAGAGAGCGAGTTGCACGCCTATTTCTTCTTGTAAGGAAAAGGCTCTTCTCCAGTCAAATCCCAGGTGATTTGGAGGAGGGGTGGCTCTAAATGCAGGACCGCAGACCTCTTCCGGCATCTTAGTGTCCCCCTCGCCATATATCTGTCTATACACCTTACAGCAGTAAACCTTCCTTTTGTGTTTGCTCTCTTTTCTTTTTCCCGAGCAGAGTCTTGTTGTTGCGTCACTCGTCCCAAATATGTGCTACGCTTACTTTGTCTGCGAGGTAAGATGGACAGAGATCTCGCCTCTTTTGTGAAGAAGGGGAAGAAGAGAAAGTCTGGTGGTGACGGTGCCGCCGCACACAAGGCCTCTTCTAGCTAATCACGTAGCACTTGTGACCACAGAGACTTCTTTCCTCGGTCATCTGCCCTATCTATTTGTCTTCCTTTTCATCCTATCGTTTGCATGCAATACGCAGTCCCGTTATGTTTATGCATCGGTCAAGAGATTTCATGACACATTTAGTCGGCCACAGAGAACTGCAGTCCCTACAATAGAACTCAAGGACACATGAGAGTGCTCTCTGTCTGTTTTCCTCTCGATGAACTTGGCTACGTTTCACATTGTCTCTCGTTCAGAAAAAGATCTTGTCGTCTCCCTGACTTCTTTGGTTCCTTATACTGGTTTGAGATTTCTACACGACGACCTTTCCTTCGAGTATTGTTCCCTGTCGCTACAGATCTTGACCCAAATACTCTTAGGCGCACTGGAAGTCTGTGGCATTTACGTCGTTCTCCATCACAGGTACGTCAGAGGGATCCAAGGCCACAAAGATGTAGACACACATAGCTGGCTCGTTAGCAATATAGACACAGGTAGCTAGCTCGTCAGCAAAGTAGCTGCTCTTGTGTCAAAACTTCCTTACGGGGACATGACCGTATTTAGTCTCCTCCCCCCCAATGTACGAGAAGGGCTTTGAGGTGAGTTCCCTGTTCTCATAGTAGAATGACAAATGCATACGATTCTCAGCTCTCTTCTTATTTGGAAGATGTTCAGAGATAGAGGTAGGTAGATTGTTTCCCGTTGAGTGCTTGTGGAGATAGACAGGGGCACAGATACCGCTTTTTCAGCTGCGTGGAAACCGCCGAGGGAGGGAGTCCTAGCCTACTCATGGAGATGAAGGTAAGGTGTTTTTGTCGACCCTTTGTATCCCAGAGACTCCGCGTGCATGGCAGCTTGTCAGCGAATTCTTGGATAGAGAACCGAGTGCGTTTTCAGTGAGACGCAGGAGTATGAGAGACTGTGTCATCTTTTGTATTCTTTCGTGTCCGTCCTTGGATGTCGCGTATATGTATGAACCGTGACTCCGCACATCTTCGCAGAAAGTGAGAAACTCGGACTGTATGTTGTAGATTGTGAGTGAGGAACCTAGAACATACAGTCCGACATTCTCACTTCCTGCGAGCATGTGTCGTTAGTGAAAACTTTTGTATGGTTGAGTATGCAGTCGTGAATGTGATTGTCTGGATTTGAATGTACCCCCGGGTGTGTGTGTTTTGCTGTATAGGATTGCCATGAGCATCGATGCTGAGGCTCGTCTACTGAGTGTGGGCTTGGGCTGGGCATCCGCTCATTCTCTCTTTACTTGTCTTCTTCCTCTTTTATCAAGTGAGTCCCCGAGACGTTTTTGTCTGACAGCTGTAGCTAGTTGTTGAGGATTCTCAACGCGGGATGCAAACTCAAAGATCAGCTCTCAGCCCGCTCAAGTCTATACATCATCTCTCTACGATACTTCCTCTTGTGTCCTCTTCTTGTCCCGCTACGAGTCACGGCACATGCTGACGCACTCGTAAGCACCTGCCTGTGTTTTGTTTGTGTGTATAAATGCTGAAGTCCCTGTTATGACATTCAATGTGAGCGAGCGAGGGGACCACGTAAAGAAAGTGAACATGAGGGTGACAGGTCGTTTTGGAGGTGTCTCAGACTCCTGTCAGAACGTGTTACTACGTCACCTAGGACTGTGCACGAGTGATATTCTGTAGAGGCCGAAGGCGTGCTTGGTATCTCTGAGCAAATGTGTATGACTCGCGTAGATATGGCCATGCATGCTCGCACGCGATCGAGCTGTACGCACGGAAAGAAGGGGACGGGTGATCTAAGGTGTCTAACCTTCTGAATCTTGTTACTGTCTCCTTGGGGCTTTTCGAGGATTGCTCTCTAGAACTTTCTCTTTCTTGCTGTCTCAGGCGTGCGGACACCAGCATTCCAGTGGAGATTTTTCTACGGAGCTCTGTCTGCGAGCGTCTCGACTGTGAGTTCACTCCTGAGCCACCGGCTAAACAATCAGAACTTCATCCATGATGCTGGGGCAGCCCTCACAGGGACTAAAAGAGAATATGCTAAATCATGTACAAGGTTGCTCGTTTACCTGTCTCCATTATGTTTTCCTTGAGATGATGAAGCGCATTTGGGTCCAGAGCGCTTCTCGCCAAGTACGTGTCAGGCTGAGAATACACGAGGAGGCAGAGAACATACGGCTAGCACACAATTTCTTCGCTGAGTCGTAGGGGCACTGTGCCTTGTATGGTTTATCTCCTCGCCGCCTGGCGAGGCGTGACAGAAGTTAAGGACTGCTCGTCTTAAGGTAGTTCGTGCACAGGAGCTCTATTACTACCGCAAGGAGGCTTCTTCGTTCACGTTGTTTTCCAAGCCGGCAGTACGGTAGCGCCAAGATACAGATGGAACATCTTGTGTATAGTAGAGTTCGTGGATGGACGCTTACAAAGTAAGAGAGGAGTAGTTGAAGCTGTATGCTCACACATAGCCTCGATCCGGAGACGCTCGTGTCGTATCTCTTGGGTGTAATACTCCGGTTCTAGAGTCTGCCTGACTTTCGTTGTCCTTCAGTTCTTCTGTGGAGTACTTCTGTCTTGTTTCTCTTTCATCGTTTGTCACAACCTTCAGATGTCTCTACTAGCCCTGACAGCCATTGTCTTTCTTGTGACGCGCCGAAAACAGCAATGGAATGCAAGCATTCCAGCAGCCGGAGCTCTCGGAGTAGTCCTTCTTCTCTTTCCCTTCCTAAGCAAGTGAGCGAGCTCCCATCCGTATTCTTTATATGGGTCTTCATGCCACTGGGTGTGTGAGAAAGTGCATGCCCTCCGACATGAGGCACGGGGTGGATCCACAAGGAAAACGTCTAGAGACACTGTTGGTTTCCTGTCAAGAGTGTCAGAGCCCAGTAGTTTGCTGACAACCCGTCGTATTTCAGATCATCGTCCTTTCAGTGTCCACGCGTCTCCAATCTACTGTACCTTCTACCAGTACTCTCTCAATAGTCACTTCAACGTGGTCCCCGGCAGAGTAGCCCTCCCTGCAGGAGGACGTCCTTTCCGTATAGCACGATGCCTGAGACTAGCCGTAGTGCAGGTACCGGTATGTGGCCACATACGTATTCGCTGGTGTGGCTTGCCCTCTAACAGACGTATCCGCGGCGAGAAGGGAAGAAGTGCCTCAAAGAGAGGGGATGTTTAGCCGGGAAGTGGGCGCTGAACAAAATAGTATTCTTTGGCTGGAGGGTCGTTACGTTCCGTACAGTTGAAGTTTAAACGTATGCTAGAGACTTAGACTAGCCGTGGAGCACATTGTTCACAGTACCTTTCCATTGACGAGAACGAACTGCTGCTGGGTATGCAACTTGTCTGTGTACTCTTGGAAATCAACGTTACATGGGCGTTCGGACATTAACTAGCGTCACCTGTTGTAGACTTGTCTTATCCCTCGAGTTTGAGAAAGGGAGTACCGACTAGAGAGAGCCCCACGATGTACACGCTTCTACGCCATACCCGCGGGATCACCTGGGTCACGTGTGTGGGAGAAAGAATAGAAGGTTAGTTCCGTCCAAAGAAGCGGTGTCTCTCTGATTTACCTTCAGCCGGCTAGTGCTCGGGAGCGCTCCGTCATCTGCTCCCGGTGATGCGCCGGTCTGGTGGGGTTTCCTGGCATTCCAGGCAGCCGTAACAGCCTATCTAGGACTTCTGACACGGAGAATGTATCAGCAGTGGGTTGGCATTTCAGCTGCCGGCCCTGCTGCTACTACACCTCAGTCACAAAGAATGGGTTCATTTGCATCTGCGAGACAAACCAGTGATGGCGGTGAAAAACAGAAAGCAGGGTAGTTGCTGCTTTCGGCAATCACAGTAATACGCCGTGAGAATACAAGCCACGCGTCCACCTTCGAAGTGGTTGAGGTGACTCGGAGAAACGGAAGCGAAGGCCAGAAAGATACGAAGACTGCAGAGAAAGACTGAGAATAGAACTAAAACAAGACAGCGTTCTCCTTTGCCCTGTCGACACATGTGGGTGAGCTTCGTTAGGCTCGAGTGTGCAACCGGTCTCAAACGAGTCGTGAGAAGCTGCGTCTGTCGCAGTGATTTTGCTGTGGATTTGCGATAACGGGCTCCAAGAAACGGGGCTCTTGGGACTCCCATTGAGCTGTCCAAGATAACAGATACAGTAGCGTCGTCGTGGAAGAGATCTCGCTCGCGCGGAATCCCGGCAAGGCGGTTGTAGTCTCAGGCCGAGGATGGGCAAAGCTCCGGCACGACATCAAAGTGCGAAAACTGACTAGGTGGTTGGCAGGATTGTCCTCAGGACTAAGTTTTCCCGCACACAATGTGGAGCTGTGTCGGTGCAGAAGGGCACGCGTTCGTGTTCCATCTGCAGAAGGTGAAGACGGACGATGGAATGAGCGTGTGTGCCGCTGCAAGGCAACTGACCTAACAGTCGTCACGACAAGCGAAGACATACACAGTCTGCGTTACGTGTGGTCTTTGCCAGCTCGGGTGAGCTTTTCTGTTCCTTTAGGGGTTGCAGAAGAGCACTTTGAAACGTCATTGCGGCTTTGAGGTGTAACGCGATGCCGCTACCACGAGCAGCGCACCTGAAAGGAAAAGTGTTAGTTTGTGTGTACGTGTCAAAATGAGACAGCATCTCTACGTAAACCACTTTCTTTCCTCGAGGTGTGATGTCTCACCGAAGGAGTCACGGAAGCAGGTTCGGCCAGAAGCTTTCTAGGCTCAAGTTCAGTTCTCTCATTGTCGATCACGCTGATAGTATATCAACGGGGTCTCCCGGTTATCACCCATGCTGCGCCTGACGGAGCAAATGGACGCGCCTAGAGCACACCACGCCGTACTGATGAACAAAGCAAGCGGAACACGTGGAGCTGCAGCATCGCGGCATCAGCTTTCCAGACTGTACCTGTCCTTGCTACAACCAGGACAGTCGGCTACTTGTAGAGGCGCTTTCTTGAGGTAGTGCCCAACGCTGGACACGGCGGCGGGTACGCTCACCGAGAAGCGGTCACCTCGGGACTGATCATCTTGGAGAGTGTGTACAGCGCAGCACGCTTTATGTGGCAGCGGCTGGATGGCTGAGTATTGCAGTGGAGAGTAGAGCTTCACTGCTCGGAGTATCGCTTCCGCGAGTTTTTCGAGTACGGCGCGGATGTCCCTTCGAGATGGCACGGACTTCAGATGACTCACGTGTCTTCCACCCGGAGTAACGCACGACGCCCAACTAATATACATCTGATTTGTTGTAGCGGTCCGCTGGGGCCCGTGATAGAGCAGCTTCGCGGTGCTTTCCGGGTCAAGACTACCGCTCATGTCTCCCGTGTCTCCGGGTGAGTGTACGCACGGTTGTACACACGTGGAAAAAAGACGCTACGATATCTTTGACAACATGACAGCAGAAACAAGACACCGCGTTTGGAGTTGGAATATGAACGCTGAAAGCCCCTCACAGTGGGAGGCAGTGGCAGGTGTACGGCCGGCGGAGACGCGGCCGGAAGCGAGCGGTTGACCGCAAGTCCGGATGGAACAATGATGTGCGAGTGGGACCTTTATCCCGGCAGCCGTCGTAGATGCCACGCTCGGTCAGCCCTCGTTCTCCACAACAAAACTACTGATGACAACTGTATACCCGTGTTGCTTGGTATGGTTCAGGGCAAGTTTTTCCCGGATTTCAATACTTCTGTGTGCTGCCGCCGCCACCACCGGCGCCGTCTCTCTCCACACTTGTGGCGGGTCGCCTGTTCTTGCGGATCCGTCCAGGAATCGCGAATCCTTCCAGCTATTGCGTTCTCCGTCTCTCGTCCGTGTGCCTCCGCCGGAGTCGGTTGCATATGACAAAGACGCTACTACAGGTTTCTATTCGAGTGACTAGTGCTTTGTCTTCTGAACCCCACTGCTGCTCTCTGCCGCAATTGAGGGGTCGAGCCCCCATTCTTCTAGAGGACTTGACTGCCCTCCAGAAAATTGTGGAGAGCGGCTGCCGAGTTTCGACTCCGCTGCCGTGCGTACTGCAGCTCGAGTGCACGATTTGTGGCGCTGGGATTCCACCAACCCATACATTTGGAGCGTAGTTCCATTATGAGGTGCCGCGGGCGCATTCGCGTCACTCGTGATCTTTGGTGTCGTAGGCACCTACTACTTTCAGCACAGTCTTCCACATTTGCTTTCGTGGTTCTTCGGCACTAAAGGCGAGTGGGCCTGCAGTGGCTTGCAAATTTTCCGAGGACGGCACCGGACTAACGAGACGTGAGCAGGCCCTTCTCCTGGGTGTCTTCGCGCCGCAAAGACCAGACTAGGAGCACGTTTGTCAACGACGTCATTCCCGCTCGGCACGGGTGGGCAGACAGGCCTGGTTTCGGTTCCCCGTCTTAGGGGCACAGCCGCCTCCGTCTGCTGGTCATTTCCTTGTGAGTCGCCAAGGCTGCGGAGACCGAGTATAATCAGCCTCTCAGCGATGGATTATGAGTCAGGTGAAAGGAGAGGGGCTCCCCTCACTTGTGAGTTTCTCTTGAACAATCAGCCGCAACAGAGCGATGGACCAGGGGGAAGAGAAAATGACGGCCCGGAGTTGCTGGGTAGTCAGCCCGATGGTTCACTTCCCAAGTATGGTGAGCCAAAGCCTTGGGCACAGGAGAACTCCGCGGACAGCTTTGAACTGAACGAGCTGACAGGATCTCTGGAAACCACAGCGTCCACGGTTGGGCGAGAAACTTCCGACCTTTCGCTAGATCTTCGTCGTGAAGAGTCTACGATAGCTAGCCACAAGCTCTCATCGGCTTTGCAAGACCTCATCATTGAAAAACAGCAACGCGAGTCCTCCGAAGAGCCCTTCGGCAGAATTCTTAATGAAGCCGCATGCCCGCGTTCGGGAGAGCTCAACGGGCGGACTGACTCACATAGTGGGCGGCAACCCCGCACCATACTAACGGTACCCGACGGTCGCTTGACAGTCGGACCGCAGGAGGGAATTGCTCTTCGGCGTGAACAAATTTCGAAAGATGTAACTAGTTTGCATTCTGGACCCAGGATACTAAGGTCCGCTTCTCTTGCAGTGCCGTGCAGCCGGTTCAGCGGGCGAACGCGGTATGAGGATGACAGCGCGAGGTCGGCAGCAGGAACGAGGAAGGCTGGGGTTCGGCTGGAATCTGTATCCAGTGCTTCGCAAGGCACGGCGAGCGTGCTGGGAGTCGATGAGAAGCTCAAATCCGGAAGCATGCGCTGCCCTCTCGCACCACGGATGCAATCCCAAGCAGCCCTGTTTTGTCTCCCTGATCTAACCGACTCGGAAATGCTACCCGAAGCTGCTAATATGTTACCATTTCCACGAAGAGTCCACAGCGTTGAGATACCCGGGCCCTTAGCGCGTGCTTTCGAGATACCGTGCGCGCTCAACAGGGGAATGTCCGATCAACTGGAGCAAGCACTGAAAAAGCTGCTCCGAGGCGAGAGCTCTCAAGGAACCGTGGAGACCGTGGGAGAGGCTTCAGGAAAAAGCGGACCATGAGAACGAAGAACGTTGTGTGGTGCCCTGGTGTATCAAGGGCATACACGCACGTAACCAATGACCCGGCTGTATTATTCATTGATAATGCGCCAGTTCATACGGGGGCTAGTCACCCCACACAGGTATTGCCGTGTTGCTCAATGCGGACCCGTGCGTTGCCGGGCTGACGCTTGTATGTAAGCATTTCGCACTTCAGGGGAGTAGTCCTGCTGAAAAAAAAAAAAACAGATGACAGCGGAGTAAAATGTCCAGTCGTGACCCTCGATGTGAGACTGGCTGCGCCCGTGAGTGCGTAACTTCGCGGCAGCAACGCATCGGGCATGCTTATGCACCGGAAAGCGCTGTTACAAAGTGGCGACTCGTGGGCCGTTTTTGATCGATGGTGTGTCAGGACAGGTTGCATCCTTTTTCAGTGTAAACAATCTGGGGAGGTCATTGAAGCCCCATACGTAGGTGTCCCGTCGTCAAAACTCAGTAATTTTTTCTGGGCCCAGCGAGGATTAGGGGTGGGCCCGAAAATGCACCGTGGAAGACAAAACCGTGTCTGTGTAATGTCATTCCTTTGTGTACACACGAACCGCAAAGCAGTGGCTGCTCGCACTGCCGATAGCCCACGCGAAGATACGCCGACAGGGAGATCGACCCTGCCATTCTGATTTGCGCGGTCCTACGCCGATCCGAGGACATCGGCACGTTCTCTTGTCAGTAAAGATCGCCGTGCGTGGAGGTCGCTACGCCTCCTCACATACCGTTTGTGTAGCGCTTTTTGTAACGGAACTCCGTGTGAAAAAGAGGGTCGTCAGAAAGTGTTGCAGGTGAGCTGGCAGCCCGAAAAACGATGCCGTCCCCTCTGTAAACTGTTCATTTGTTGCCGGTGACACGGATATGTAACCTGGCTATCGGAGTGGAAGGTAGGTCATTTGGCGACAGCTTCGACAAGCGCAGAGGATCAGAGATAGCGAGCTTTTGAAAAGCCTGACAACGATCCAAAGAATGGCGTGTACTTGAGCATTCCGTTGACAAGCTGCCGGGGCCTTCCTCCGCCGGAGTGAGCAGGGCTGAGCACGAAGGGCAGTGACACAGAAGAGGGCTGAGGGTGAGACTAGTGGCCGAGGGCAACAAGCAGTAGCATATTTCTACTTGACAGAAATCCGGCGCAAAACCAGAAGGTCGGACTGGGGGTGTAAAACGCTGAATCCAGAAAGGGTAGGAGGTTGGTTGCGCTCGAGAATTCGTTTTCAACTGCGACGCGCGAACTCCCCGGAGAGGCTGGTGAGCAGGCGGAACGTCGCCGTGTGGCCCCGGGACTCGGTCTCTCCGCCCCTCTGCAAGAGCGCAGGTAAGAGGCGGTGCACAACGAGAGGACGGGGCTCTTGGCAGCCATCTCAGCATCAGCGACTCTTCCGGTCCTTGGTCTGAATCATTCATGGACAGTTAGCAAGGCCTGGTGTCGACTTCGGAGCCGGCCGGAGTCTCGGGCACTGTAAACTTTTTGGTATCAGCCACAAGGATGGCTAGCTGTGTCTCCATTGCATCCTGACTTTTTTCTCCAATTTCTGTCACGTCCACCCGAGCTTCGTGTGCCACTCCTTCCCCGCTGAGTAACAACGAGTTCGGTGCGAAAGCTGTGTCGTACAGCGCAACAGCTGCAACTTCTTGGCTTCCAAGCGCGAGCGGGGGACGGACAATCGACGCCGGGCCATGCGCTTGCAAAGCGGCAGGAAGCCAGCGAGACCGGTGCAGGGGCATTTTCCCTTGTGCCACTACTACTCAAAGAAGCATGTCACAGAGACAGACTTTTCTCTTTCATTGGGGTGTATAAGAGACACCGCGACGACTGTTGCAAGCACAAACCGGTACCAGAGGACAGGGATTCGGACGGCAAGAGACCCCGACAGTCATGTCTCTTACCTTCGCATCGGAGCACCAGCAAAGCTGATGTCAAACACTTCCATCTTGTCCTTGGTTTCCCCGTCAAGTCGCTGTTACCTTCACCCCTTTCTCAGCAGCCAAAGCGCGAATGGACTGCTGGTTCTCTCCCGTCCCCTCTTCATTATCTGCGTGACAAGTGCATCCGTTCAGCGCTTGCACACGAGCCGCACTATACGGAGAAATTTTTTTATGTTTACGGGTGCACACTGGATACCCAGTTCCGCAGATTTTCCGGCTGGTGCGACTACATTTCTAGGTTTGGTGCTGTCCACGGTTTTCTTTGATCTGGACTTCCCCGTTAGCCCGGGCGCTGCGCCGCTGTAAAGGCAGACAGGCAGCTGTTGTTCTTGCAGTCGCCAAGCGCGTCACTAGAGTAGCACTTCGTCGTCTGGCCTCTCGTTTCCAGCTCGAGACCCGGCGTGCAAGCTCGTTGTCAGCCTGTATGCATTTTCTCAATTTTTTATGTGCAAGCGCCTGTACCCGTTCGTCGCGACTGAACTGAAGGACTAGGATTCAACAGTGTCGGTACTAGGTTTCGGTGTGTGTCGGGCTTTCTTCTCACCTGCGTTCGTTCGTAGAGTGTGGCGGGTTTTGCCCACGTTGCGGCGACTCCGGTAGTCTTCCGCCCGCCCCCGCGTCCCCTCATAGCTATGGCGCTCTATTCTGTCGCCCCCCCTTCAACCGGGCTTTCCAACAGCATGCCAGGCACACCTTCCGGGCGTCCGGTGGGTGCCCTTTCTGTCGTGAAGGATGCATCTGGCAAGGATCGCGTCTACTGGCGAGCAGTGCCCCCCTCTTCGCCGCCAGCTCACGAATCTGTTTCGAGTTACTCAAGAGCAGCGCTCCCGTCTTCCCCAGTTCATGAATCTGTTTCGAGTTCCTCTCCGCGGCCTACAGACTCTTCTCCTCTGCGTATACCACCGGGCAGCCCGGAACCTCTTCGTCCCGTAGCGTCACCTGTTTCTTTTACTAGTCAGCTCCGCACCAGTACCCAGTCGGGGAAACGCCCTACGCCGGGCTCTTCCACTCTTTCAAGTTGCCAGTCTCCTGGCCGGAAAATCACAGGCCGGATCGGT
>NW_027160657.1:0-915 GCF_002600585.1 Cystoisospora suis
TCTCTCTTTGATCTATCTATCCCTTTCTATATCAGTGTCTGCAGGCATCTATACATACACGTCCACACCTATGTATGCATACATGAAGAAGTCTATCATATCTATGACAAAGGCTTATTCTCCTGTCTACCGAAGCCAAATACTTTACAAAATACATACAGATACACATATATATAGATATATATATATATAGATATATATAGATGAATCGATATATGTGTGCGCTTCCGGTACTTCCACATTTTAGCACGCATGCGTAGTGTAGGCGTGTCTATCTCTCCCTATCGACTGCATGCCCCAACATGTAGATACATCTCTATATAGACACCTATGTGTATAGATATATGGAGAAATAGCGAGACGCAGATGTATGTACATCTCTCTCTCTCGACATCTCTTCCTCTTCGTCCTCTCGTGTACGTTTTCAAAGAGAGATCGAAGAAGAGCTCAGCTCTAATCGAAGAGAAGAGCAAAAGCAGAAAGAGGAGGAGGAGGAAGAAGAGGAAAAGAGAGAGAAAGAAGGAGCCGGAAAGAAGAGAAATGAACGCTCATCTTCTCTCCAGAAGTGAGAAGTGTATGTGTCTTTACCTGACTTAAGAAGATGCGATGAAGAAGAGTCAAGGAGATAATTATACGGGAGAAGCACAAGATCAGCTCTCTCTTGGTACTCTCTCATAGCATAATAAGGACAGAAACATACGCCCCTCTACAGAAGAAAAAGGAAGGAAGAAAAGAAAGAAGAAGCAAGATGAAAGCAATGAATGCAGCTATCAAAGAAACAAGAAGAGAGATGGAGATAAGAAAGCAAGGAGAAAGCAAGAGATGGGAAAGAAAGAAAGAAAGAGAGAGAGAAAGAGAGAGGTTCGAAGAGAGAAAGAGAGAGAAAAGAAGAAGAAGATATTTTAGGGGACAGAA
>NW_027160657.1:946-1132 GCF_002600585.1 Cystoisospora suis
AAAAAGAAGAAGAAAGAAAAGCAGACAGAGAAAGGAAAGGTGACGGTAGGGTAGGTCTGTTTCGCCATCTTAAGGAGAGGCAGCGGGAGAAGAAGAAGAAAAAATGAGCCTGATGCCATGCAGCAATCGAGCGGTACAGAGAAAGACTCTTTCCGTTCTCCATGTAGGAGAAGAAGAAGAGGAAGA
>NW_027160657.1:1146-1266 GCF_002600585.1 Cystoisospora suis
TGAAGAAGAAGAAAAAGAAAGAGCGATCTGAGAATCTTAAAGTCGTCTATAGACAGTCATTCTGGAGTCAAGGAAAGAATAAGGGAGGCCCGACCTCTGTCGTCCATCTCCCTACAGTGA
>NW_027160657.1:1460-10556 GCF_002600585.1 Cystoisospora suis
AGATAGATAGATAGAGAGGAAGAGCCCCGTAGACAACGGCTATGTCTTGACTCGTGAATAAAGACGGACGTTCTTCAAATGAGAGAGATAAGAAGAATGCAAGAGATAAAGAAAGAAAGTTAGAGATAAGAGAGACGTACTTCTGAACTGAGGAGAGAGGGAAGTTTTCCTGTGGAGAAAGAAGAATCTCCACCTTTGGCGCATGCCTTGAGATCTTCGATGTCCATACACCCTCCTTCCTGGAGAAACTGAAATACCTTCTCTCTATCTCGAATGAACCCTGTATAGAAGCGACATCCCTACAAAGGAAAGGAAGAAACAAAGAAAGGAAAGTAACAGAAAAGAGAAAGAGAAAGAAAGAAAAAGTTTCTTTGCACGCATGCGATCGACTGCCCTGACGCCATGGTGAAGGAGAAACCGCTAGCGAAAAGAGGGTAAGTTGGTAGGATGATCGAACTTTCAGGTGTACATACACCAGAAGGGGAAACGAATGAGACGTTGAAGAGTGCATCTAGGCAGATGTATAGATATAGGTAAAATGGATTGTTTAGGTGACTCGCGTGATGAATAGTTTGGAGTGTATGTACACCCGAACATCTCTGCATGCGTTGTGAGGCCATAACTGCATCTATGCACTATCAATGAATTCTCTTAAGAGATTTAGATGTATCGATATAAAACACACAGGGACATAAATATATACACAAATGAGAGATTGCATATATATAGAGAGAGAGAGATGTAGAGATACCTCCTAAAGAAAGAAGACCTATGACAACTCTTGACGGACAGAACTAAGATGACTAGGAGAAGGAGACCTATGCATATAAAACACACACGTGCATGTATATATATAAGCATAGGTATACATTCATACGTAGAGATAACCCCCTAGGATAGATAGAGACACGTACGTACATACCCAAGGCTAAGAAGACAAGCGAACACTCAAGCAAAACAACATGTATGTAGACAGACATACACATAGATTAAAGATAAACAAATTGAAGATAAATTAAAGATAGATAGATGTCCTCCATAGGAATCTAAGGGGAATTCGAGTGCTGTAGGCACGTCGGTCTGTATGCATATCGCTCTGTAGACCCATAGTGTCTATCAGGTAGCTAGATGTCTATGCAGACACCCCCCGGTGTAAGAAGTACTCCCGTCACGTGTCTCCCTCTTCTTCATCTTCTTTTCTTTTTCTTCTTGTCCTCTCTTTCCCTCGAATAGAGACGTTTCCACTGCTTTCTAGATGGGATAAAGAACTTCAACACCAAGAAGAGAAATGAGAAGATGGATCAAGAAAAGAAAAGAAAGCGACAAAGAGGAGGCATCTTCTTTCTTTCCTTAAGCTCCTGGACTTACATCTGTCTTAAGTTTTCTCTTGCATGCACTATTAAGAGCCGCGCCGTGTAATTTCTGACTCATTGCATGCACACAGAGATTATCGCGACTCCCCAGTAAAGCCATCTTCATACTCCTTCTTGCATGCGCAACAACTCCACTGGCTGAGAAATTCTTCGCTCCCTCTCTTTCTCCTTTTCTTCTCAAAGATGAAAGAGAAGACGCTACACCCCCAGGCTTCTCTACTTCAAACTCAATACACCCTTTTCTTTCTTTCTTTGTATCCTGAGAAGAAAAGACCGAAGAGGAAGAAGAGGAAGAAGAAAGGAACTTCTCTCTGAATGCACTACCTAGCTGGCTAGAAGAGGAAGAGGAAGCTGGGCGAGAGAGACAGGTATGAAAAGAAGAAGAAGAATAGGAGCTTCGAGAAGGTCTTTGGCTCTCTTCATAGCGACCTCTCGAGAAATAAGCCGTACGCCGAGCTTCTCGGGCGACTTGCTGGAGCTGACTATGCGTCCGCGAGGCATACACAACCCGTGGAACTGCTCTCGTCGAGACAAGAGGAGAACCCGAAGGGGGGGGGGGAGAACAAGAAGAAGACGAAGAAGAAGAAGAGGACGAAGAAGAAATCATAGTGGTCGGACGTTTGGACTCGTGTGAGGAGAAGAGGGATGATTTGCGGAGATGATGAACAGGGGGTTGAAGTGTACATACACCTGGATGAAACTTACTATGGAGGGAGGAATAAGAGGAAGTAGAAGACGATTGAGAGGGATGAAAAGAAGAAGAAGACTGGCGAGATAGAAGAGAAGAAGAAGAGAGAGAGAAAGAAGTTTTCGTTAATGAGAGACTATGTTCATGACTGACGTAACCCAGAGAGGCGCATAGGAGACATAAGGTCTTACCGGTACCTACGAAGAGAAAAAGAAAGACAGAAGCTCAGTGACACGTGCACTGTACATACAGCGAGATCCATATGTAGACATCTGAATTATTACATACGGGTCTACCTGCCTGAGACATGCAGAGGAGGTGTATGGATGAGAAGAGGAGATCTACGCATGTCCTTGCTTTGTATTGCGAGGGACCGCACCCTGCCGCTGTAGCACTCCCATGTATATCTAGAGATCTATAGATCTCTATTTCTATGTAGACGTGTCTATGTATATAGAGATATATACATAGACACGTCTACAAAGACTCCTGCAGAGGGCCCATAAAGCAATGTACATAGGCACGTCTATACGAATCAACTGACTACGAGAGAAAGAGAAGAAGAGAGGAAAATTCCCCAGTCTCTGGCGTGCCCCAACGTCGACAAGTCTAGATGAATTTCCATCTATCTCCCATCCCTTGGGAAATACACAAGTCTATGCATGCCTCAAGACAGAGAGATCGAGAGATACAGAGATAGATAGATAGAGAAAACTATCGCAGGTATGTGGATAGAAGAGAGTGAGAGGAGAAGTAAGGAGATGTAAAGTCGATCCATCGACCTGTCTGTCTACGACTCCTTTTGTCATCCTTGTTAAGACATCATCCCCCAATCTATCGAGGAGGAGAAGAAGAAGAGGAACACCTTACAAAAACCTTCCTCCTCTTCTCCATCGCTTCTTGCCGTTCTCTTTCTTCCACCCTCTGTTTCAAAGCGCTAGATGATCGTAGATAGATCTACAGAGCTGCGCTAAAGGAGAAAGAAAAGAGCTGAACGAACGGACGTAGTCGCGAGAGAGAGAAGAAAGAGAGAGGAGGAAGTCGGATGAGACAAAAGATGAGAAGAGAAAGAAGGGAGGAGGTAGAGAGAGAATACCTGTAGGAGATTCAAGGAGAGCATGGCGTTTACTAGCGCATGCATTGACGACCTTCTCCATAAACGTCTTCTGACAAGCATACGGCTCGAAAGGGAAGTGGACCACGACTTCTTCTTTCTTTTCTTCTTCTTCTTCTCCCTTTCCTGTTCTCCCTGGCTCTTCATTCTTCTTGTTTGTCTTTGTAGGATGGAGAGAAATCCTTCCACTCCACTCATCTTCCTTTCCTCGTGAGACGTTTCTTAATTGAAGATAGACTTCCTCTTCTTCTTCTCTTTCTTCTTGTCTCTTCTCCCATACGGAAGAGACACTTAAGCCCTCCTCTGCGAGGTCTTCTACTGCTTCGATCTTCATCTTTCTTTCTTTCTCTCTCTCTTAGACAAGGAAGAAGAAGGAAGAAGACGAGAAAAGAAGAGAGATAGATAATGAGACTTCTTTTCTAGCTCTTTCTTTCTTAACTCTCGTCCGTCTACGAATGGCGTGAGAGAGAGCGAAAACTCACGAGGAAAGAAGACCAACATAGGGGCGAGATAGAGTGCCTGACTGATGGGGAGATGTAGACAGAGATAGAGAAGAAAGAGAAATGAAGAGAAAGAGATAGACTGATAGAGATTGATATATAGATAGATTGAAGATAGATAGATAGATGGGAAGGTGTAGCTCCCCCTCGGAATGAGGAAGAGCAATGTTTTGAAAGAGACTGGTTACAGAAGATGCAAATCAACGACGAATTCCTGGTGTATATACAGATGACTTAAATATTAGCCACATAGTGCCAATTCCTTGAGAGAAAAGAAGAAAGAAAGAACAAGAAAGAGTAGACGGGAAATGAGAAAGAAGAGGAAAAGAAGACGGAGAAGAGGGCAGTGGATCCATGAGTCACTAGACTTGTCGACAAAGAGGAACACGTTGCGGTGTATGTACACCTCAGAGAAGGGAGAGAAAAGGAGCGAGTCCCTGAAATACACAGAAGAGAGAAGGAAAAAGAAGAAGAATGAGAGCCTGCGTAAATACTCTTCCTTTCTTTAGT
The DNA here is from genome assembly GCF_002600585.1 of Cystoisospora suis. Taxonomy (NCBI): domain Eukaryota; phylum Apicomplexa; class Conoidasida; order Eucoccidiorida; family Sarcocystidae; genus Cystoisospora; species Cystoisospora suis. The sequence continues at coordinate 5,646 of NW_027160657.1, forward strand.
GATAGACAAACAAGACAAGGGAAGGAAAGAAAAGTCGGGGTGGAGAACGTCCCTTGCCGAGTGTCGCAGAAGACCTGCTGCAACTTAAGCAAAGCAGAGATGCCGAGAAAGAAAAGCACATGTTTGAGAAAGACAAGAGAAGTCAGCAAATGAAGGGAAACAAAGAAAAAGAGAGGAGAGGGAGGGAAGGAAAGGAAGAAAGAAAGAAAGAAGCTGCCACGGTGTCTGGGCTCTCTGGAGGGCGAAAAAGGTTTGCATGCATGCATGCATTGCAGTTCGATATGGGAGAGAAGGTGAGAATCGATACTGCCCATCCGTCTTTCTTTCTCTTTCCTTCTCTGTTCCCCGGTGTCCTTCTCCGTTCCATTCAAGATTTCTTACCTTTCTTTCTGCTCTGGAGCCAACGAAGAAAAAGAATGAGGGGAGAATAAATTTCGGGGGAAACTCTATCATCTTCAATCGAGTCTTTCCCTGTTGGTCTCAAAGAGGCCAGTCTCCCGGGGTGGGAGCATCGATGATGCCGCGGGGTGTATGTACACCTGAGACACTTCTTGCCTTCTCCTCAGCCCCTCGGCATCGCTTGTCTTTTCTTCTTTCTTCTTCTCAGTTTCCCTTCATTTTCAGCTAAGACCTTTCCTTCCCTTCTTTCTTCTCTTTCTTCTTCCTCTCTCTTTCTTGCCGAGCTATCTTCTGTTTTCTCTTCTCTCTCTTCTTCTCTTTCCCCCTCTTCACCCCCTCCTCGGCTTACTTCTGTGCAGTTCCCAGAGTCATCTTGTTTTTCTCCTCTCTCTCTTCTCTCTGTCCCCGAGAGACAGACAAGAAAGAGAGGATGATTTGCAGCTGTACAGGCAATTGGCCTGTCTTCTTTTCTTCTTCAAGAGGCCTACTCTCTTCGTTTCTTCTCTTCTCTAATAGATCTCCTCTTCTCGGTGTATCGCCAAAGAAAGAAAGAAAGAATGCGGAAGAAGGAAAAGTCGGTAGTGCTGAACGAAAGATCGGAAGACTTCTCGGGGAGTTTATTCTCTCTAGAGAGCGAGAAGTCTATGGAGAGACTTTCTTGTCTTCTTGTGAAGACTCGAGAGAGAGAACTAACGCCATCTAAGGAGTGAACAAGTCTATTCCTTCCCCCTCTGCTTTTTCATGAGTTTCTTCTCTCTCTCTTTTCATCTGTCTTTTCTTCTTCTCTCGATTTTCTTTTTCCTCCCTTCGCTCTTGGCATCCACAGATTCATCGAAAGACTTCGTTACTGTTCTTTCATCTTTGCCTTCTCTATGAAAGAGAAGAGGAAAAAGAAGAAGAAGAGTACGTGTAGAGTTATCTTATTCTTCTTTCTTCGCTCGAGTCTCCCCTCTCTTTGTTTCTCCGTTCTTTCTTCTTCCTCTCCTCGCAGTCTTGTCTACCATCCTTCTGTGTTGTCTTGTCTCTCTCTTTCTTAATTCGATATTCTGCCCTTCTTCTTCTTCGTCTTCTTTCCTTCTCACGCTTTTCGTTTTTTCTTCTCTAGTCTTCACTTCTCCTTGCTTCTTCTTGTCTACCTCCCCACTCTCCTCTTCAGTCTTTCCCTTCTTTCTTTCTTTCTCCTCTTTCTTTCGTCTTGGTCGCTTTTGCTTTTCTGTTGCTTCTTCTTCCATCTAGCTATCATGATGGCTCTCTCTTCTTCAGAATCGACACATCGTCTCGATGCTCCCCAAAAAGGGAGAGAAGGCATAGGATGGTGTTGTGACGTCGAATCTTCAGCCACTGCATGCACTGACTATTCTTTTTCTTCTTCTTCTTCTCCTCGCAAGAAGTCTACATCGAGCCATAATAGGAAAGAAGCTCTTACCTCTTCTCAATCGCCAACGAGCTCATCTACAGCAACAGGTCTTTCTTCTTCATTTTCTTCTTCTTCTTCTTCTCTTCAACAGACAGACAAATTTTCTGTCTTCAACGTCGATGAACTCCTTCGAGCTGTAGAGGGAAAGGCTTTGCATGCCCAGAAGGTGAGAAGACAAACAAAAGAAAGAGTGAGAAAGAGTGAGAAAGAAAAAGAGATAGAGGGAGAGAGCAGGGAGTTTCTCTTGGATGTGTTGAAGAAGAAGAAGAAAGCGAAAAAGAGAGAGAAGGAAAGAAGCAAGATGTTCTCCTCTCTCTTCCTAAGCTTCTCGGGGACATGATGGTATGTACAGTGATAGATAGATTGAAGATAGATAGATAGATAGATAGATCAAAGAGAGGTAGATAGATAAGCTTACAGTAGATAAGTCTGTATCTGCTTTTTCTTTTTCTTTCGTAAAGAAAGGGTCTTCCTTTTTATTCTTGTGGATGCATGCAGAGAAGAGTCTCCTGGAGAGGTGTGTATGTCTATTGTCTTCCTGGCGACATGAGGTGTACGTACACCCACCTACACCTCTAAGAAGAGAGGAGAGAAAACAGCAGACTCTCCCTCTCTGTGACTTTCCTCGTTCTTTCACGATGATGGAAGTGTTTCTCTTTACACTTATGACGAATGAATGATTGCCTTATCTCTGTCTCCTCCTTGTCGTCTCGATCCTTTTTTCTTTCTATCTATCTACTGTCTATCGCTTGTGAGTCAGATCTTCTACCGGCTTGTTTTCTTCATCTTTTCAGAGTGACTTTAATTACAATACTACACATTCATTCATTTGTTTTCTCTTCACCCTTCATCCCCCCCTCCATTCTGGTGTATGTACACCAGAACTTCCCTTTTTTCGCTTGTCACGTCTTCATCATTTCTTGCTCTTTTCCTCTCCTGTCAACCTCCTCATTCCTTCCTATTCTTCGTCTCTTTCTCTCCTTTCCATTCTATACATGCATCTCTTTCTTTCTTTCTTTGTGTCTTTTTCGTTAGATCTGGAGATACATCATCCAGAAGAACGTTACGAACTTTCGCGAGATTCCTGATCTTCCTAAGCGTGTGTATCATCGGTTAGAAAATAGCTTTTCTCTTCACTGCTGTCTCGTCGAGAATCTCAAGACAAGCTCGGATGGATCTACCACTAAGCTTCTCCTAAAAATGCAAGATGGGAGTAAAATAGAGATTTGCATAATGAGATATGGAGCTGTACACTACGATGTCTTTCCTGACGAGGAAAGGCTTCGAATGAAAAGAGAAAAGAAAGAGCAGATGAGAAAGGCGAGGGGAGGAGGAGGAGGAGGCGAAGAAGAAGAGGGCAAGACAGAAAGGAAGAAGGTTGGAGAGAAGGAGGAGAAGGAGAAGGAAGTAGAGAAAGATGATATGTATCAAAGAGATGAGAGAGAAGAAGAGAAAGAGAGGGCCGTTCATGAAAGAAAAACAGAAGAAGAAGAAGGGAGTGAAAGAGAGGAAGAAGAAGAAGAAAAGGAAGGACGGGCTTCAAGGAAGAGAAAAGAAAGAAAGCTCTTCAAAAGTAATCGGAGAGCTACGGTCTGTCTCTCTGCACAAGTAAGAAAAACGAAAGAGAAAAGAAGAAGATGAAGAGAAAAAGGACACTTCAGATATTCACGTGATACACAGTCTTAGCTATGCTTCTATCTATCTATCTATATTTATATATGTCTGTACGTCATCATATATGGAGGTGTTTAAAGAGAGGTAGATAGGAATGTGGTCTACGTACATACATAGATAGTGTAGACATAACGTCTTTCTTTCTCAATTCCCTGGAGCGACATAGACTGAATATGGATAGGTTAAAGATAGATAGCTAGATTACCAGTGATAGAATTGAGAGTTGTTTCCTGGGCCTCCTAGGAATTCACTCCCGTCATTCGCAAAACTTCCACCGCCCATACCGTACGCAGGATCTTTCGCTCCATCGATATACAAAAAACCCTTCTACAAAAAAGAAAGAAAGGAGAAAGAACAAATAAGTTGTAACGAAAGAAAAAGAAAGAAGTGTATGGATGTATATATGTATTGTCTTGTCTGCAGTTTGGTGTATCTTGGATGAGTAGAGAGATTTCTTTCTTTTTTTTTGAGAGGAAGAAGAGATGAAAGAATGAAGAAGGGATGATGACTCGAGAGGGAAGAAGAACCTCTCCTTCTCGCTGAAGAGAAATGCTTCTTCCTACTTCTCTTCGAGTTTTCTTCTGATTGAAGACCATCGATGATGATCCACCTTGGCAGACCAAAAGAGAAAGAAAAAAAAGAATCGGTTCTAGATATATACATGCGTAGATAGATTAAAGAGAGATAGATAGATAGATTAAAGGTAGATAGATTAAAGATAGATAGATAGCAGATAGAGAGATAGACACAGTATCCTCACACCATGATTGAAGAAGCTGCTCTTCAGCAGTCACGAATAAAAAACACATGCAGGCGTCAAGATATGAATAGCTATATATGTATCTCTATATGAACAGGGGAGTGACTCTATCTACGTGACTTTTTGCTGTGTGCTTTTCTACGTCTCTATCTCTCTCTGTCTCTCTCAAACTGTATGGATGTATAGAGGCATGCACGTGCGTATGTGTGTATGTATGATACATATATGAAGCCACTGTATTCATTGCCTGTGGCGGTGCAAGGGAGAAGGAGAGAGAGAGCGAGCTGAGAGAAGAGATGAAGCGTAAGATACCTCTAAAGATACAGCTAGCTGTAAAACTATAGACAGATGGACATTTACACGTGATGAGAATGCCTATGAAGTATGATTAAGAAAAAGAAGAAGAAAAGAGATACCTGTACAGCAACGATATGGGATGCAGTTCGCTGTTTTCGATAATTTTCAGCTAGATCTCGATCGACTAGCCAACCGACGAACTCTGTTATGATCTGCCCCTTATGCAGTCCTTCAGCTCTCTCACAGAAAAGCCCCAAGCCTACACAGACACACAAAATCTCAAAGACACTTCTTACTACTAGCTTCACAGAAAAAGACAGCTAGATAGATTAACGATAGATAGGTAGATTAAAGATCAATAGAT
>NW_027160657.1:10792-22075 GCF_002600585.1 Cystoisospora suis
AGATAGAATCAAGATAGATAGATAGATTAGAGATAGATAGATAGATTAAAGATAGATAGATAGAGACTGGTTGACTGATTGATAGATAGATACATCGAGGTTGAAGAGAGACACACTCGAGTCAAGTGGAGAAGAAAGAACGAAAGAAAAGAAAGCGAAAGCATGTGACATATAGCTATGTAGAGATGTCTGTGTATGGATGTATGTAAGAGATAATCTACGAAAAAGAGAAACTCTACGACGACCCCTCCTTCTTCTTCTTCTGGGGATCAAGCTACAAGCACACCGCCGCTATCATCGTCGTGTGACTGAAAAAAAGATGTATACATGAATAGATGACTTCTCTATATATAGACATACATATGTATATATATATGTATATGAAGGTATTTATTATGTGAGGTCCTTGCTTGTATGTGTATGTACGTATGTTCTTCTGAGTGTCTATCAGCATGAAAAGACCTAGTGTCAACTTGCCTATGACAAGAAGAGGAAGAAGAGGGAGGGATGTAGATCACCTGAGTTAGATCTCCTAGCTGTTTTCGTTCTTTCTTTCTTAGCATACCTGCCCTCCTTCCAAGGGTACTTTTTTGCGTGAAGACTCCGTCGAAGAGATAGCAGAGATCGTTAAGAAAGATTCGATTCTTCTTTGTCTCGACACGTATCTCTCCTCCGCCCGAGCTTAAATCGATTCTCTTCCAATCGCTAGACAAATACTGAGCAACAACATGAGGTAAAACAACCGCATGCATACATACGACGTGCCACATACACACCAAAACATATAGACAACTTACACATGCACGCTTATGCATACGTACATATAGAGCATACATACACCTACATAGGACATGCATGCATATTCATACATATCCCCGGTGAAGCCATTCGCACATCGCGATCAATAGATAGGTAGAAAAACACAGAGAAGGAGAGAAAGAAGAGAGGGGACAGGACGGGAAGAAGATCTCTTTCCTAGATGAGAAGGATCTAAGAAAAGGAAGAAGAAAGAGAGAGATGAGAAGACCAAGAAGAAGAAGAAAACGTCAGCCTGCTGTTGCATTTTTTCAAGTACAAGACAAGGAGGCGGAGGAAAGAAGAAGAGGTCGATCAGGGGGTGTAACAAATATCTTAAGAAAAGAATCAAATAGATAGCACGCATGCATGCATGCACCCGCTAGACATGAAAAAAGGGAGAAATCTCTCATGTGCTATACATCACACGACACCTCTTCTACATGCTATGTATCTACATAGCTTTATATGAATCCGCCGCAGCCGTATGAAAACGACGTCTATGATATATATACACGTACAGACACATAGACACGTCTCGAGACAACAGCAGTCTACAATATATACACGCTACATGAACAAGACGCCAGCGAGAACAACATATATGTAGCTATACAGGTGAAAATGCATACACATAGATAGATAGATAAAGATAGATAGATAGATTACAGATAGATAGATAAAGGATAGATAGATAGATGGAGATAGATAGTAGTGGGGGTATGGAATTCTATGTATATAGAGATAGATCTGTTTTGTATGATGTACCTTATTTTTTTTGATAGGTGGCCATGAAGGCGCTCTGTTGATATCGACCCATGTCCTAGAGAATTCTCTCTTGAACTTCAATCGAAGCTTAGCATCGACACGACGACCATGCAAATGCTGTCGATGTGACCCAGTCGATTCAACTAGGTTCTTCTGTTCTTCTTCTCCTTCCTCTCCGTTTTCCTGTTCCTTTTCTTCTTCTTTTCTTTCTTCTTCTTCTTGCTTTTTCGCATCATCTTCCTGACCAAGCTCTCCTTCTTTTCCTTCTTTCTCGTCGTTCTCCTCTTGTTCTCTTCCTGGAGAAGCGACGCCTCTTTTTTCCTTCTTCTCTTCGTCTCTCTGCTGGTCCTCTTCTTCTTCTTGGAAATCCGAGAGAACTTCGTGTGTACCCGTGGTAATGATGGCGGTCGTTACTGTCGATGTTGTATGGAGGTCCTTCTCATGTGAACAAGAAGATGATAAAGAAGAAGAAGAGAGAATAGAAGTAGGGGAGATGAAGAGAGGATCTTGAGGTAAGTTCAACATCTCGGGAGGAGAGAAGGAAGACGAAGAAGAAGAAAGACTGTTACTTTGACCCTGTATCTTCTTTTCTTCTTCTTTTTCTTTGGTCTCCTTGGTGTTCTCTTGGACGTCTTCTCTTTCTTTTTTCTCTTCTTCTCCTTCCTGTTGAGGAACGTTCTTTCTTTCTTCGACTTCAGAAGAAAAAGAGGAAGAGACAGGCTGAAGTCCCGAGGTTTCACTATGCTCTCCAGCCGTCTCATGTGGTGGATTTGCATCGCCTGCCGAAGAAGAAGGCGGAGAAGAAGTTCTATTTAGAGAGGAGTGAATATCTTGGTCGATACTATCCTTCGAAGCTGTTTCTAGGAGAGAGAGATCGGAAGCTTTACTCTTACCCTTCTCTCCGGGAGCATTTTTACCACCTCCTTTAGAAGCATCTTGATCAGCAAGACTGCCTGCACTTGTTACGTCATCTCTCGCCTTGGTAAGAAGATGAGAAGGAGAGTGTAAAAGAGGTTCTTCCCTCATGAGAAGAGAGCTCGAATGAAGGGAAGTGGACTCACAATGAAGGCTCGGCGCCTGATCCACAGGGGCAGGGGAAGAGAGAGGTACATGTTCGTGAGATGCTGTGGAGACCCCTTCTCTTTCTTTTTCTTCTTGAAGAAGAGAAGAAGATGTCTGATCTTTATGAGATATAGAAGATAATGCGAGAGACAAAGGAGAAGAAGAAAATGAGGTAGATACAAGGCCTGAATTCTTTTGACTAGAGCAGGAACGAAGGGAAGTATCATTCTTGGATAGAAGTGTAACAGGTGTTTCTACAGCAGAGACGTTATGTGTTAGAGAAGGAAGAGAAGAAGAAGAAGAAGAAAGAGATGAAGGAGAGAGAGAAGACAAGAAATCTGGAGGGGATTGAAGTTCCTTTGGAGAAGGCAACATTGCAACGGATGTCTCTTCACTCTTTCCTAGTTGACAAGAAACACTTTCTCCTTCCTCTTCTGCTTCTTCGTCATCTTCCTTAGGACTTAAAGGAGCTGTTGAAGAGACAAGGCAAGAAGAAGACAGGCGAGAAGTAGAGGAAGAAGAAGAAGACTCTACTGTAGCAGATGCCATGTTTGTTCGTGTTTTGTCACTATTATCTTTGCAATCTTTTTCCTCTGAGCTCCGAGGCTCTAAGGGGAGAGAGCAAAGAGAAGAAGATCCATCAACTAAGGGAGACGACGGCGCTGTTTTCTTCTCTCTCTCCGTGCTTGTTGAAGACATGTCTGAGCCGGGGTGTACATGGAGAGCATCTTCAGGAGAGACAATTTCACTCGAGTTGAGTGGAAAAGAATTTTCTTTTGTTTCGTTCTTTGAAGAATTCTCGGTAGTTCTGTCGCATCTAGATGAAAGCGAGACATTGTCAGGAAGAGTGTCTCCTTCTTCCTCGTGTAGCCGATGTTCTTTTCTCGTAGGAGAAGGCTTAGAGTGACCGCAAGAATCCAGAGATAAAGAGGAGGGAGGAAGAGACTGACCTGATGGAAGAGAGGAAGATAGGATGCTGGTATACGTATCACTTCTCTCCATTCTTGTACATGGAAGTAAGAATGAGTAGATGAGAAAGAGGGAGAGACAAAGCGCCTCTTACAAGACAACACCCGAGGGACGAGAGACGATGACCCCTATTTGAACACTCGACTTTTTCTCATCCTCGACAATCGATATAGAAACACGAACAAATCCCTTATGAAATGAAAGACAGGATCGACAGAGGTTAGAGAGAAACAAGGCTAAAGTGGGGAGAATGAGGGGGTCCTTCTGAAGAAACACCCACCAGGAGTCGTCTGAAGACAAAGTGAACAAGGTTCTCAGTTTGAAGGGGGTATGAAAGAAGAGAAAATTCTTCCCACTGTAGAGGGTGTGGAAGTCATTCAGCAGTTATCCTCTCTACAGACCGACAATATAGCAGATGATACGTGTTCTTCACAGGTGCTGAAGTCTGGCGTACGCATAGACAGAACAGTAATGAAACGATATGAGACCAAGTCAGAAAAAACATCGCGAAGGACATCTAGATAGAGGAACAACGACGTTCCTGTTGTTGTCTCCCTCTGGTGTGTCTGTTGCCATTGCCTTCCAAAGAGAAAAACCTGCCGGCTCCGGGGCCAACGAGGCCGTCAGGGTGAGAGAGGGGAAACACGAGGCATTGTTATGAACGATTAAGGCAAAGGCGAAAGAGATCAGAGATTAAGATTGCTTAGTTTGTCTTGAATGGTGGAGAAGGAGGATGGCGCTGGTGACTTCAGTCGAATGAGAAGGTGCCAGCTCAGTGCGGAGAAAAGAAGAAGCAGAACGAGCCGCAGTGTGCGTGAGGCGACAAGAACCAGAAAGGCGGACAATGTCATTAGCAATCTTGACGTTTCTTTTCAAGAACAGACGTTATCAAGACGAAGACAAGAGCAATACAGATGTTGGCAGGCCTTTGCTGTAGCGCGGCAGCCGGGTGTAACTGCAGCTGGTGGGCGAGAGACGAGTAAGGAAAAACAGCAGGTGGACATCTTAGTCCTCGTACTACCAGTAGCAGGACAGCAACAACTCCCCCGTCTATGTAGTAGTAGTAGCTCTAGTATTGGGGAGAAGGAAGGGAGGGAGGGGGGCGGGAGGACGACAGGTCTAGACCCTTCAGCTGGGAGAGAGTGGGAGGATGGTTGGGTGGTGGTAGTATGGCATCATCCGAGGTCATCACTCACTAGTGACAAGCTATGTACTGCGATCGGCTACATAAGCTGAACGCAGCTATATAGGTTAGGACGTGTTTCGGAAGCTAGGAGGCCGAGGTACACTTCCAACCTCGGTTCCGTGGACAGCGGGCCACGCGGGAGGCTCAAGGGCTAAGTCTCGGATGTGCGAACGGAGTGACTGACTGACTGGGAGACGACCGGTAGCGGACCGAGACAAGACAAGATGTTCTGGACGGTTAGTGCGCCCGGTGTATTCTTCGATTAAGCAGCCGTACGGGGGGCTCCACAACTAGGATGGGGCGGCAAGTAGATTAAATGGGTTTATTTCGCTGGCGAACAGAAAACCGACAATGTTCCACGGATACAACACGCTGAGACTTTCTAGGCCTCGGGGGAAGAAGAACGGTGTACTTGCCCGTTTTATGTCTTATTGCTTGTTAGGGTTTTTCCACGGCCTTTGAGAGCTGCTGCTTTCTCATTCGCGCGATGCCACTCGAATGGTTCGGCCCAGTGCCTCCGGAGTGCTGACTATGGTCTCGCCCTCCTAGCCAGGGAGTATCTGTCAAGACAACGTGGTTGTCCGTGCCGTTACTTACTAGTTTGGCCTGTGAGCGTGCTTATACCGACTGTTCCCGTTAATGGGGTGAAAAAAGTCGGACCGCCGTCTGTGTTATGTCTTTCGGAGGCTGCGGTATCGCATGGTGCCCAGGGGGGCTGGGCACTCTTTCATGAGCGACTTCCGTACGGCGGGAACCAGTAAGAAAGTCGTAGATGTAGTAGGCTTGGCGGTTCACATCCATTCGGAGGGTATATAGCTGGTGAGTTGTCACGAAGACAACCGGAGACTTCAATAGCTGCCAATAAGACTGGGCAGGTTTATAAGGCTCGCCATGGGTTCCGTCTGAGCGACGCGTTAAGCGCGCCCACCTCCGGGGTGATTTACCAGGGTGCGCGCGTGCAGTATGCATTCTACATGCCAGGCAGGTGCCTAGAAAAAACAGCCACGGGAGCCAAACTGCGAAACGAGGCTGCCGACCGAGCTTCCGATGGACCGACAGGAGCTCTTGTGCGCAGTAACAGCACGGAGCCAAGGACACCTCATGCGGAAACTTGAAATCCCATGGTTTCTGTGGCTTAGATGTGAAGCATTACAAAGGAAAGTGCGCCGTCTGAAAACCCTTGAGAACAAGAGAACCCAGCGAGGAGGGAAAGAAACACTCTAGGGGTTGACGGAGGAAAACGGCGCAGGATGTCGTGGTTTAGAGTTTACCCTACCCTAGTATAGATAGAGCGTCTGCGAAGAATCGAACGTATTTGCCGTCTCTCACTCAGACAGGAACAAACACGACATCGTCGTCGCAGACGAAATTCAGTGGAGAGACCCCGTGTTCTGTAAAGTGCCGTTTTTTGAGCGGCCGCGTCCTGCTGGCGGTACGAAGAACTCAATACTCTGGCATCCTAGTTTGGAAGTTACTCAACTTCTTGCATGTTTGGCCACCTGATGGCGTCAGAATTGAGTCTGCAGTGGATTTTTCACATTTGTTTGGTTTCGGATAGGCAGCGGATGATAGCGGGAACTTAACGTCTAACAAGAAAGTATCCATAAAGTCACGCACATGGATTCAGTGCTTGGCCGGTTCCCCTCCAGCCAGGGGCTTCACAGCCTGCGGAAGCAAAACCGAAAACTCCCAGCTTGATAGCCGGGAGTCTGTCTTCCTACTGAACTGCCCCCTCACGTCTTGGCCTTTCTCTTCCAGCCCCTTTCTGGAATGGCGTGTGAGTCTTTGTCGGCTTACCAACCGTGGAGGGGTTCGGGCGCATGAGACAGAAGTGCTTTTTCGGTCAATGGAAGTTGAAGACACGGGCATGGCACCGCGTCGTGAATTGTGTCCTTCAGCTGCGTCGCTCTGTCCTAGATTATTATGCCTTCTTCCCCCGCTTGCATTCAGTACTTCCGCCAACTCCCAACACTCCGTATTCATGTGTTCCGGCCGTACCCGTAGCGTTTGTCCCTGCGGTTGCTTGTCTTCTTTTTCTTTGCCATTCTGAGGCAGTGCTACGCAGCCACCTACGCCTCGAGGGGGTAACTGGCACCTGCCCTAGGAGTCTCTCGGCATTCGTACGGACGTCCGGACCCTTCTCTTTTCTATCACACGCGAATCAGATATAGCGTGTATTCCAGGACCGTCGTCGTCAGGGACTGGAGCAAAAACGGAGGTTCACGTCCTGCCGCTCAGCTGTGCTGTCTCTCAGCAACGCACAGGAGACAAAAGTACTCCTGCGCACCCTCACTACTGGACTCCCTATCCGCGCTGTTTCCACGGCATTGCCTTCCTTCGGCTTGCACTGCTTGTTTGGTACCTTCAACGAGGCGGTGCCTGCGGTGCTGCGGTGCCTCTATGGGGCATGTCTCTGATCTTCTAGAAAAGTGCGAGACACAAACGAGTTGGATCTACTCTTCTGTAGTGCGCCTTTGATGGCCACAAAACGGAAGTACTACTCTAAGCCGACAGCCCTCCAGGTCACAGTTGTGTCTTAAATCAGCGCAGCCGGCATGCGCACGATGCGAGATCCTCCGCTACAATCCTCATTAGCAGCCGGTCTCTTCGCTCATTGCGGTTGCCCGGAAATACCAACGGCGACGAACGCACAAGGACAGCGAGGTGATTCCTGTACTGTGCATCGTGCACGCTGAGGAGTAAGCCAAGCCGTCAAAGAACGCAAGGAACACGTCTGTACTATTAGAGATGGATCGCTACAAGCGCGTATACCTCCTCTGTTTTCTCGGCCGAGGGCTTGATCGGGTGCACTCTCCGCTGTGTCAAATTTTGCAAGGCTGAAATAGAACGCCAAGCTTCGGGGCTGAGATGCATCAGTCCGCTGCTTCTTTCCGGCTGGCTCGCTTGTCACCCGCACACCCGGGCTCTCATGCGCCGGCCATCGATTTCCGAAGCGGGCCCCTCTGACCCATCCCGCGTTCTGATGCATTGCTTTCCTCTTCGCTGGTGTTTCTTTCGTATGGAGTTCTTTATAGAGTTCTGCATGTCTTTCATAGATGTCACTTTATGGTTCGTTCACTCGGTTCTCAGGTGATTTTGTGTCCGTCTATCTCGGAAATCCGCACATTCGTCATCGGAAGGACACTGCGCCTCGGCCAGGGGACCGTTGTTGCTTCTGCCTGTTCACGGATCAAGTGCAGTAGCAGCTTACACAGATTGGTATCCTTTCTCCAGCCGTGTTTTCTCTTTTGTAAAGCTGGGGCGAAGTCGTATGAATGGGCCGGAAACTCCGAGGAGGCTCTATACTACGCTCTCCCCCGTAGTTTGTCTGCAAAGACTTTCCCTTCTGCCGGAGAAAAGAGCGCGACTGGTTCAAATGTCAACTAAGATGTCTTTCCCTCGATCTATCTCCGGTACTTCCTCGATTTTCTGTGTCAGCCTGGCTGTCATGCAGTGCTTTGAGTGGCTCGCAGGGTGATGGAAGGTTGTCTGTTGCGCTCATGTTTCATGGCCGTGTCCTCGCGTTTTCTCTCAGCTTTGTAGAAAGACTCCCTCTTAGTACTCTTACGTAGTAGAACCGCTGCCTCAAAAACATGGTGAGTAGCGGCCCAGCTCGTCGGATGAAGCCCGTCATACAACTGAGATAAAGACATCGATCTGCATATTGACGGGGAGAATCCCTTCTCCGACACTCCTGAGACAAGGTCACCTGGCCTGTCTGATGACAAAGTTGCTTTGGCAAGCCGGACATGGTGTAGATACACCCGAAAGTCTCTAAAATGATGTTGACTCAATGATAGCCATGAGGATTGACTGCCGTTGCGACGGCACGAAACCATTTCGATGATGCTTTCGCGTTCGTCAGGTACTCTTCTTCTTCGTGAGGTGCCGTATTATCCCTACGATGGAAGACTCTATTCTCCCTTCAAAAAGGGAGAAATCCCGTCGACTTGTCTCTCGATCGAGAGAGGCTCCTTTTTCATTGTCATCATCTCCGGTGTCGCATCAGCAGCCTGCATCTGTAGAGGCGCCACCTCACTCTCGCAAGCCAGTAGCTGAGACAGGGAGATGTGATGGACGACTGAAGTGTGATACTGATCGAACTCTGCTTTCGAGCGAACCTAAGAAGGCCATTTGGAGAAGCAGCATAAGGGCTTCACGACACCACTCGCAATCGTATTCTCTCTCTTTCTTTCCTACTTGGTTGTCATCTCTATATCCTTTCTTTTCCTGGCTTCCGCCTCCCTATCTCTTATGGGATTTCGTGGTGAAGAAGGCCGCTTTCTTACGGAGGTTTCCTTGGATTTCTCTCCCTCATTTTCTTTCGTATTCGTTTCTGACGTCGTTTTCGCCGTCTTCTTGTCGTCCTTTTGAGGGCTCATCATCCACCCGCAACTTCCGGGGCACTTTTCTTCTTTTCTGCTGTATTCTTCTCTTGATAGCAAGCATCAACTGTCCCTCTCTTCTTTTGTCAACTCTCTTTTATCCGGGGGTGTCTTGTCCTGAATCCTTTGCCGAGCCTGCTTCTTCTTTCTTCTCCCCTCCTTCAGTTACCCCCGACCTTTTTTCAGCTTTGTCTCCCTTTCCATCTGTTGTATCTCCTTTTCTTCCGGCATCTGCGTTCAAGCTTATCAGTGACTCATGTAACGACGCTTACATAGATCTTTCTGATGGCATCTCACGAAAGAATGAAACTCTGACAGTTCGGTTACGACAAGGTCGAAGTCTTATCCTAACCCATTTCGATGAAACCAGATTTACTATGAAACCGTCTAGCTTCAAAAGGCAAGCTTATCAAGTGCATGCGAAACAACCCTCCTTCTGTGATACCCGAGAGCTCATTAACTATACAGCATACTTCATCTTCACAGCTCCCTTAACGGATTTCTGGAGTAGAACTATACCAGAGGGATTGACATTTCCCAGCTACGCCTTCACCTGGCCTACGGGCAGTCAGAGGGTCACTATACGTGGGGGCATATGTTTCGAGTTAACGGACGATAAGTACCCAGAGCATAATCTCTTTATCATCATCCGTCCATCTGGAGCACAGCTCCAGTTGGCTCCTTCGTTGTTCTTCACGTCGTTGTCCCTCGGTCTTCCTGTGTTGAGCCTCTGGTGGTATTAAGACGACACCATCCTCTGAGAAGGAGAGAGAGAGGAACGAAAGAACGGAAGGTGCGAGGAAAGAATTACACAACCAGAGAGGGCCATCTTTCTCAACCCGTACTCAGGTGATCCATGGCTTCATCGATCTTGGTATCGCTCATAGGGGTATCGAGTCGTCGACACACGTACATATTTGTATGTGGAATGCAAGCTACATATATATATATATATATTTATATGTGGAATGCAATCTATATATATGCATGCCTTGTCTTACGTACATATACATATCTATATATATATATATATGTAGATTGCATTCCACATACAAATATGTGCATGTGTAGACGACTCGATACCCCACGAGCGATACCAAGATCGATGAATATATATATATATATTCGTATATTGCATTCCATGTATATGTGTATGTACGTAAGAACGCATGCATGGATGTTGATCGGGGGTTGTATCGAGAGCGTCGTTATGTTTCGGGTTAGACGTCACACAAGCGGAGGTGTGATAATGCGGAGAGACAGAGAGAGTTCATAGTTCGGACGCAGCTCGAGGAGCGACCAGTCTGTACTAATGGTCAGATGAAGCGTATACGCTAACGCGCATTGCGCCTGAGGGAGGACGGGCAAGAAGGAGGGTAGGAAAGAGTAGAGACGTGAAAAAGACTCACTCTTCCTTTTGTCTTGTGAAGTAGATGGGAATTCTTTTCTTAAACGGAGGAGGAAAGAGGGACAGCTCGTTCCATTGTAGTTTTCGATGGTGTATAGACACCTCCTCTGATCGGGAGGTGTACATACACCACCTGAGTGATGAGGTGTATCAGGAAGTTTGACCACCCTGAGCTCTCCTCATGATTTTGTTGTTTGGAGAAGAAACTGCGGAAGGGAGAGAAGTGCCTCGGTTCATGGAAATGCATAGATACCTTTCTTCAAGTCCCTTGTCCATCTGCTGAATGCTTCTTTCTTATGTGTGTGGGTTGACGGTGTCTTCTCCAAACAACAAAATCATGAGGAGAGCTCAGGGTGGTCAAACTTCCTGATACACCTCNNGTGTGTGGGTTGACGGTGTCTTCCTCTCCATTGGAGAGAGTGTATCATGAGTCGACTGGAGGCCGGTTGATGAGATGCATCTCCTCCTACACACAGGACAGCTTTTCGCGCTTTCTTCTTGTTTTTTAGTTTTGCCAGTCTATACATACGTCCACCTGTATGTCTAGCCCTGAGGGATGCTGTGGTATAATACTTTGGCCAGACTAGGCTTTAGGGGAAGGCGTGAAGTTCTCGAAGAGGCTGCTGCTGGTACACTGTCTACTCCCACGCATCATCATGTGAGTCGAGAAATGCATGCAGCAAGGGAGATGGAATGTTTGAAAGGACGGT
>NW_027160657.1:22569-23152 GCF_002600585.1 Cystoisospora suis
AGCTCATGTCTTGGTTTTTTGTATGTAAGAGCAGATAGAGGACAGAGGCAGAGGCGAAGAAAGGAAGCCCAAAGACTTTGCATGGATGCAGTACAAATAGGGGGACTAGAACTTTTGTTTTGTGGGTAGCCTGCTGGTGATGGGGTGTGGGTGGGTCGAAGAGAGGAGAGAGAGAATCTTCTCCGATGGAGATTCCTAGCGACTGTAAAGCATGCCAGAGTTTTCTGTGTAAGAAGACGGTTTGTAGATTGATCTAGAGGCAGGATGTAATACGCAAATTTTGCACATAAGATCAGCAGTGAATATGTTTGCAAGACTTTGACAATGGTTTTCTTAATCTGTACTATTGTTTCATGGTGTAGAGCGACAATGCGTGCTTTCTTGTCAAGTGCAGCTTATCACACTCCTTCTCTGAAGGTGTGCGTACACTGCACAAATCACCCGGCAGCCCAGTCAGGCTGGAGGGCGTCGTACCTTCGAAAATGAAACAAAACAACGGCTCTTCAGCTTTTCATAGGGGCTGGGAGCTTCGTGCCACTAATACCAGGTTCAGTACCGGGAGTATAGATAGATGGATAGATAG
>NW_027160657.1:23382-23832 GCF_002600585.1 Cystoisospora suis
CCGAGCTTTCTTCACTGTTGTTTTGACACGTCTCTCTATGGACAACCGGCTGAGCTTCGGGGGTAGACACGTGTGTAAACAGACACGCGTACTGCGTTGTGTTCTCGTGCGGTTCACCCAGTGTCTCTCGGGGGATATGATAGACGATCGCCCCGTGCTATCTACTGTACTACCAGTTTTCTATTGTGGATGGATGATAGAGAGAGTGGAAGAAAGGAGAGAGGGCCCACTTGGACCGGAGTAGTGAGTGAGCTTGCATGGACTTGCAGGTCAAGACGATGAGACACAATACAGTTGTTCTTCTTCCAGAAACAAAGGGAATGAATGACATTTGAGTTTTTTCTTTATACTGTTTACCGTGTATATCAGGACGTGTTCCGCCCTATGAAAAAGAAAATCCTGAGTCTTGGGAGTGTGTCGTACCCCGCGCAGTGCAGAGAGAGAGGGGGG
>NW_027160658.1:0-367 GCF_002600585.1 Cystoisospora suis
GGTTTGGGTTCGTCGGCCTCCCCGCTGCACCCCGGGAAGGCGCGGACCACGCTCCCGTCCCCAAACCCTCGCACTTTTTTCGCAGGGGGGGGATAAAAACGAAGGATTTTAAGCCTATTCAAAGGCAAAAAGGGAACACGTGAACTTTTACCGGCAAGCGCCATGGGCCTCAACGACGGCGAATTCGGCGCGTCTCTTTGTGTGCAAATTGCACACACACAGAAAGGGAGTTCAGGGCGAGGGAAAATCGCCAGATCTCCGTTTAAAACGGAGTATATACCGTTTTCTGAGCACTTTAAGCTCAGTACGGCCGTTAAAACGGCCGGGGGAGGGGTTTCTGCTTCCAACGGGGAGGGGGGTGTTGGGC
>NW_027160659.1:0-366 GCF_002600585.1 Cystoisospora suis
CGTCGGTTCTGTCGCCTCCGGCGCCAACCTGGAAACTTGAATAACTCCGCGAATACGAGGCGTACGGAGCTCTCGCCGCGCGCCTGAAGAGCAATTTTGTACGGCCCAACGTTCCAGGAAAGGTTTTCCCGAGCCTTCCTTTCCACAAACGGAGGAATTTTCTCTTGTCGGGGGCGCCCTGTCGGCCCTGTCGGGCGTTTGTTGGTGAGAGTGTACGTGTTCTCGCCCCTTCCTGCCTTTGAATAGGCTTAAAATCCTTTGTTTTTATCCCCTCCCTGCGAAAAAAGTGCGAGGGTTTGGGGACGGGAGCGTGGTCCGCGCCTTCCCGGGGTGCAGCAGGGAGGCCGACGAACCCAAACCCAGCCC
>NW_027160660.1:0-2737 GCF_002600585.1 Cystoisospora suis
ATACACTCCAGCCTATTCTTCTTATGCGGATCTTGTGTGTTTAGTGATTGAACGTGTCAACCCGCACATAGGTGTAGATACAGTGAGAGAACTTTTTCTTCCTCGTCTATTACAGAGACTGATGAGGTCGCCTCTCTTCTACTACGAGACATCGAGCTTTGACGCGTGTCTCAGATGTCTCTATCTAGCCATGTCTAGGAATCCACATGTCTTCAACGCAGAAGAGCTCTTCCAGGTAAGAAGATGGAACACGAGAAGAAAGAGAAGGAGAATAGGAGAAAAGAGAAAAAGGAGAAAAAGAGAAAGAAGAAGAGAGGGAAGAACAGGAGAAGGACAAGTAGACTGATTTATTGTGTTCGGATTGGGCGGGAAAAGAGAAAGACGAAAAGAAAGAAAGAGAACGAGAAAGAGAAATGGGGGGAGAAAGAAAAGGAGAAAGAAAGAGAGAGAGAGGAGGAGAAAAGCAGATACGTACAAGAGTCGAGAATATCTCTCTCTTTGTTTCTCGAATAGATAGATAAAGATTCATTCAAACGAAAGCTCGACAGATAGAGAGATAGATATGAAGAAGGAAGAAGACGAGAAGAAGAAGATTTCGACTTCTCCTAATGGTGGAGAAGATGAGGTGTATATACAGTCGAGTAAAGAACTGCCACTTTTATTTCCCTCGCCCTTACCATACTCCGTATGTGTCTATTGATCTCTATCTAGATATATGTCTCTATAGATAGATACATCACCCTGTATAGGGGATTCGTTTTGTGTATACTGTCTCTGTGACACCTCCGTACAAACTATGGAAAGATACAAGATAGACACGTAGATAGATTTGAGAGAACTAAACATAGATATAGACATATATCGCCTCACTAGATCTTCCACAGCGATAGATGCACTACGCATGCGCGCGTGTTTATAAGCTTAAGAAGAGGTGTTCTTCTTCTTCTTCCTCTTCTTCCTCTTCATCTGAACCCTCTTTCTCTTCTTGTGTTTCCTATCTCCTTCTCTTTTTCTCTGTCGTTTCTCCTTTTCTTTTTCCTTAGAGCTTCGCCGATTCGAAGTCTTTAGTTGCTGACACTCTTTCTTCTTCTTCCTCGTCTTCTCCATCTTCAGGAGTGAAGGGGGGAGGCAAACGGCAGGAGTCTCTCTCTTCTTCTTCTTTACTTTCGGTAGAAATGACGCTGGGAAATAGCATGTCTCTTCCTCTCTTTCTAGGGATTGTTTCGTGTTTAGCGGAGTGTCGAGGAGTCATCGCGATCGCAGCAGGAAGACAAGAGGAGCACGTTCTCTCTCACTGCATGCAAAGTCAAGTAGAGGTGTGAAAAAGAAGAAGAGAAAGAGAAAGAGAAGGAAGGAAGGAAGGAAAGAAGGAAAGGAGATCGCCAGTCTATCTGGAAAGGCGAGGCACATTCAATGATCGAAAGATAAAACAGGACAGAGTAATCGATACATAGGTAGATAGATAGATAGATAGGTAGGCAGGTGGGTAGGTAGGCAGATAGGTAGATAGTTAGATAGGTAGATAGTTGGATAGGTAGGCAGACAGATACATAGATAGGTAGGTAGGCAGACAGATACATAGATAGGTAGGTAGGCAGATAGGTAGGTAGATAGATAGGTAGGCAGGTAGGAGATAGATAGATAGATGAATAGATTGGAGATAGATAGAGAGGAGAGTGAAAGAGAGTGTAGATAGGAATGGGAGATGTAGATGATGGAGTGGGTGGGATAGGGAGAGAAGAAAAGAAGAGACAGAGAGACATGCCGAGAACCGAAAGAAGAAGAACAAGGATGGTTCACAGTAGCTTCGTGTGAAGGAGAAAAGGTAGAGAGAAGAGAGATCAAGAGATACACATAAAGACGGATAGATAGATAGATCAATAGGTAGGGACTAGATAGTCTAAAGGCGATGCGTAGCCAGAACCAAGATCAATAGATCGATTGCAAATGGGTAGATAGATAGACTAAAGACAAATAGATAGATTAAAGATAGATAGATTAAAGATAGATAGATAGTAGGTGGGTAGAGATTCTCGCGGTGTAAGTGTCAAAAGCTTGTCTAATGAGAAGTCTTTTCTACTAGAGATATGAAAGAGACTGTTTCTCTACTTAGGATCATCTTCCTTTTAGATTCATCTATCTCTTTCTCTTTTCTTACCAACAGATAGACAATCGACTTCCTTTTTTCCTTTAGCACCTTGTTTCTCTTTCTGTAACGGTTTTCTTCTTCTTCTGTCCTCTCGTGTTTCTTTTCTTCTTTCTTTTCTTCTTCTTCCTTCGAAACGCGATTTAACGGGAAGTCCCAGAAATGTTAATGTAAAATTCCTCGTATACGGAGTAGAAGATGTACAATGTCATCTTCTCTATGTGGGGCAGGGGAAGAATCGATAGAGTCGATTGTCTCCTTGAAGACGGCATCATTCAAGATTCTCTCAAACTTTTCGGGTCTACTTCGATTTTTCTTCTCTCTCTCCTTTCTTTCCACTTTTCTTTTCTTTTGTCATTTCTGTTCTCCTCTCTGGTTTCGATTTCGTGTAGATTCTAGAACGTCAGCTAGCTAAGTTGCATCGAGCTACAGAGGAAGGAGAAGGAGGGATGGCTAGCCATGATACTTATGATACGAGCCATAAGGGAAAGGAGGAGTATTCGTCTGTTGATCTTACGTCGATACAGCTAGCTCTTCTAACTATCGGTAAGAAAGAGGAGAGAGAGAGAAAAAGAGAGAGAAAGAGAAGAA
>NW_027160661.1:0-11538 GCF_002600585.1 Cystoisospora suis
TTGCTTCTTGTGTCTCTCAGATTGGATAGGCTAGAAGAGAGAAGACTCATCGACCAGTAGAAGAACAAGAAGAGCCTGGGTGGTCAAGAGAAAGGTCTTTTCAAACTTCTTCCTTTTCTTCTGCTTCTTGTTCTTTTTCTTCTCCTTTTTCTTAGTCAAGATGACGAGAGAAAAAAGATGAAAAGCCCCTAAAAGTCGTCTCTCTATCTGTGCCCTCTGCCTATGTCATATTCAAGCTATAGACACTTATCCCTATACACATACCTACCTCTCTCTGTATATACATATATATATATATATATACATATGGTTCGATATGTGTATCCTCTCTATCTCACGACACATGAGAATATACATACAGACATGCGTAAATATATACATATATATGTATATGCGCGTATTTATCTATCCGATGTCCCTCATTCCTCAACACATATCTGCCTAGCTATCAACACGTGCATCCATCCCCGATATATACATATATCTATCTATATACATATATGTACACAAAGGCAAGTCTTATGTGAATGGAAGAGTCAACGATAAATTCAATCTCCACATCTACAGCGTATACATATATATGACGCATACATATATACATATATATCATGCATATATACATGTATAACGCATCTATGCAGGTATATGCAGTTATGGGATATGAAGACTGCCTTTTTCAAGAGGGAACGAAGAAAATCTAGCCAGAGACGAGGGACTATGAAGGAAGTGCCGACCAAACAGTCACACACAGGAATGAAAGAAAAGGCCCCTCGTGTAGCCACCTTGAAGAGAAGAACAAGACGAAGAGACAGAAGAAGAAGAAAGAAGAAAGAAGCCTAAGAGATCTGGAGAAAGAGAGTCGTGAGAGTATGACATACATACCCCATGACAATAGTCTCTCTATAGATATGCACGGGATGTTTTCGCGGTCTGTTGATCGTTATACCTGACGAATCATCTACAGACAAGAAGAAAACAGACAAGTAAAAAGTGAAAGAAAGATCTGTCAGAAGTCCTTTCTATCTCGGCGAGGGAGAGGGAGAGAAAGACAGAGAAGAGAACTACCAAAGAGGCGGATAGAAACAAATACGACGAAGACGAAGGAGCCATGCAGAGACACAGAAAGAACAGCAAGAGAGAGAGAATAGCCGATAGACATAGATTAGTAGAGAAGGCGACTGCGTTTACTGAAGAGGTAGACGACGACATCCCGAGTGAGACTGATAAGCTCGAGTGTATCTACACTTGAAGCAAAGATAGAAAGAGTCGTCTTCTTCTTTTTCTTAGACGATTGCTTTCTCTTTGCAGAAAGAAGGGAGAACGGAGGAGAGAGAGAGATACCTGGGCCGGTAGAGAGATAGGTGATGACACGAGAAGCTCTGCCTCCGTGGAAATAGGAATAGGCGCCCTAGACTCTGGGGAAGTGAGAGAAACAACTCGTTTCCATAGAAATCGCAATTGGCTGGAGTAGACAGTGCCACCTACACATATCCTTTCGGTGTATGATCATGATCTCGATCACAGAGCGTAGTCCGTCTCCTTATGCGATGAGAAGCTAGGAAATGCGGGAGAGAGGATGGATGATGACCTGCCCGGCACTGACACCTACAGACTAGACACTTTACCTCGAAGACGAACAAGGTGAGAGTCGTAGATGGATAGATAGGAGGTCAACGCATAGAAAGAGTGAGACAAGAAAGAAGGAAAGGAAGAAGAGAGAACGAGAGAGGACGGAAGAAAGAAAAGAAAAGGTTTCTTCCTCCGATCTCCTAAGAAGATGACATACCACATGTTTGGCCGTAGCAGTATTCGATTCCATAGACCTCTACGCCCGCATGAAAAGCCCCGGCGCCAAGAGGTCGCATGACTTTGTTCACATATTTACTTATGGTCGGATCGAGATCATAGACGTGGAGATAGACGGTGTTAGGTGAAGGAAGAGGTGGAGAAGGAGAAGGGTGCAAGTCTGATTTGCCAGTGTGTTCGATGAGGGAGGATGTATGAGACAGATTTGAGGTGGTGCTTCCCCCTACTTTTCTCTCATCTCTTTGATGAGAATGTGAAGATACAGAAAACGTGTCGAGCTTCTCGAGATCAGCGCATGCTGCGGCACAAGCTAAGAGATCTTGCCGTCTTCGATCAACTGCAAAAGAATGAAGATCCAAGGGTAGAGAAGAAAGATGAGGAAAGAGAGGCGAAGCAGAATGTGAAGAAAGAGAAGACGAAGTCGAGGGGTGTCGGGTGGTGAAAGTCCCGTCTTCCCTCATGGTGGTAAGGGGGAAGAGATGATGAAAAGAATCCCGAGAGAGAGAGAAGACGCTGTGTGAAAGACACCTACATGCAAGAAAAGATAGATTTCCTTGCAAGCAAGTGGAACTGCGGAAAGATAAGACAGAGAGAAATGAGACGTTTAAGGCTGTCAGTAAGTCGATCTGAAGGTAAAAGAAGCCAGGAAAGAGCTGGCTTGAAATACTTTCATTTCTTCTTTGCTGAGTTCAGAAAGGAACATGGAAAGCTGAGAGTGGATAGTCCAGAGAAAAAGAAGAGAAGTTGAAAAGAAAGAAGAAGTGACGGAGTAAAGGAAAGAACGAAGGAGAAATGCGCATCGGAGAGAACCTCGGGTGCAAGAAAGTTGTCTAGCGCCGGTGTACACCGGAATTGCCGCGTGTGCGCGGACCGGCTTCCTTATGGTGGCATGTTCGCTTGAGAAACGAGAAGCCTGACGTGGAGAGATCAGAAAATGAGAAAGGAATCCTCGCGACATTGAAGAAAAAGACAGGAAAAATCGAAGTCTGGAGAACTCTGGCTGGATTCTTGCCGAAACAGCCGATCACCATCCTCTAGCTTAATGGTAAGAAGAGTACAGTTGGCCAGTGCTAAGAAGACAGTCAAAGAAAAGAACTGGGAAATGCAGCTGAGAAACGAAATTTCGTTCGGCAGAAGCAGTCTCCGTTGACCTTCTTTCAAGGCTTCTCACGAAGACAGCGAGCTGACATCCAACATCGAAGCCTGTGCCAGCTGGCTCGACTTTTCGAGATTTCACTTGAGAAAAATCTCGCGGGACTGACCGAGAAAGGTTCTTCCGTCTTATCAGCAAGAAGAATGTTTACTCTCCAGTACGCTGTCGAAGTATCGCCATCAGCTGGAAATTGAGAGGAGCAACTCTGCGGTAAAGGCTGCTAGTGCTGCTGTGCATGCATGTCGGTTTCTCGCAAGATGTTCTCCTGAACGAGACCATGAGCTATTCCTACGGAAAAAACCGATGGTGGTCAGCCCGCTTTTAGAATGAGTTTGGGCAGATCGATGTCCCGCCTGCGTCTAGACTTGGGACCAAGCCTCCTTCTGTAGCTACGATACAATACTACGACGTCTTTGTCGGAGAATGAAGGCAGCTTTGCACAACAGACTCTTTCACTCCATGCTAGAACACTACCCTGACACTCGCCCAACCTCTGGACATGCTGTATGAACATAATGTCCCTTCTTTACTCTCCAGCAGTGCAGCTTAGAGAGAGAGAGATTGAAGACGTGAGCCGCTCCGCTAGAATGGAGTTCTACAGTCACGTGCCAGTCTGGTATATCCGTCCGGTTGACAGCACTTGTTAAAGTGCTCCTCATTTCGCCTATGTTCTCCAAGTGAAAAATTGGGGCCTTCTAGAAGGTTGTTTTCCTTCTTGCTGATAGCCTAGCTTCAGAGGGAACTATTTGGTAAATCTCTGGTTCGGCAGTTGCCCTTGAGATCAGGGCGTTTCACTTCGTAGTCCGGATGGTAGCAGACCTGCGGTTGCTCGACCTATATATCCGCGGCTGTTAGCAGAGAGAAGGGAGCCAGGGCTCTCCCGGGGTTGAGCCAGAAGCTTTACATGAGGGATAAACCCTAGGTTCAAGGTGCCGTAAAGACCCAAGTATCAGCAAGGACATGCTCCAGAGTAACGGCGGTACAAGCTCTGCGATGCACCTTCTCTCCCATTCACAGTCAAGGACAAGAATTGACACACTCGAGGTTCACAACTGACTTTCTTGCGGATTTCCGTTCTTGGTTACTTACGATAGTGTTCTAGCGCCCCAGATTGTCCCTCTAAACTAGCCTAAAGAGTCACAGCGATAAGTAAGCGTCCGATGAGTTGAGACAGTTCGTCCACATTTTGCTATGTGTTTGTGGTTGGACTAGAAAAGAGCTTTTTTTCTTTCTTGCATATCGTACGAGAAAATGAGGACGCAGAGACCGCGTTCCCCCCTTCCTCGTTTCTCTACCTCGGCGGCTGGAACAGCACCTGAACCAAACAGTAGTCGACAGTCGGTGCCACTGAAAAGTAACCGTGTGGTGGAAGAAGCTCTACGGGGCCGGCCGTTGATCGTGTTCGATGTGTCAAAGAAGGAGGCAGGTGATCCGACGAAGAACTACAAAAGACTTTCAGGTGCTCTGAAGGAACAAGGACTCCAGTGCAGAACAAATGAAGAGGCACTGAATTTATCGTGGCTTCAAGACGTCTCTGTTCTGGTTCTCGCTCACCCAACCCAACCGTTTACCGCTGAAGAGCTTGAAGCACTTAAAGTCTATTTTGAGTCCGGAGGCAGTGTTCTTGTCCTCCTTGGTGAAGGAGGAGAGTCTCGGACTGGTACAAATATCAACTATTTCCTTGAAGAGTACGGCATGACGGTGTGTGCCGATGCTGTTGTACGGATGTCAGTAGCATCTCCAGCATATTTGCACCCCAAAGAAGTTCTCATCAATGACGGAATGCTCTGCAAAAATGCGCTCCAGAAGCTTATAGACGAGCAATCAACAACACAGTCCCGAACAGAGCAGACAGAGAAGAACGCCAGGCTGGGAAGCCTGTCAGAAAGCACTCCTAGGAACCCGGCATGTGACGGAGGCAGTAAGGATATAGCCGACCTTATATTTAACAACAACACGCATCCATTCGTATTTCCCTACGGAGCGAGTGTAAGTGTACAGAAGCCTGCATACGCGTTTCTCTCAAGCGGTATTACAGCTCACCCATCAAGAAGACCCCTCGGGGCTGCGTATACTCACTCTGCAGGGGGGAGGCTGGCGGCGTTAGGGAGCTACCGCATGTTTGATGACGACTTCCTCGAGAAAGAACATAACTTACACTTGCAGAAACTTCTGTTTCAGTGGTTTCTTGAGGCGCGTGAGAACGGAGATGATCAACTGCGTCTTTCCACAGCCGACGAGGCGGCCTTAGAGCCTTCTCGCCCCGTCCCTGACACCGCAACTTTAGCCGAGCGGCCTCTTCCCTGCTTTCAAGAAAGCGATGGAGACCTTCCATCTGATTTCAGAGAGCTCTTCCATGGCAAACCATTTCACATGGACCTCACTCATCTTCCGGAGGTCAAACAGATCTATAAGCAACTAGGGGTGAAGTATGAACCTCTCTCTGTTGTTCCACCCAAGTTCCTGTCACCTTTGCCGCCATTGAGGCCCGCAGTCTATCCCCCGCTGATGAAAGATCTCCCGGCATTGCCTCTGGAGTTATTTGATCTGGACGCCGAGGTAGAGTCGCCGCGGACAAGGTTGGTCAGACTGGCCAACCAGTGCACGGATGACGCTGATCTGGGGACACACATACAGCGAGCTGCTGAAATCGTATCGATACCTTTGTTACCGGGAGAACAGGAACCGGGTGAGGGGGAAGAAAGATCATCCAAAAACATTCTTTGCTCGTTGATATATCAAATATGTCAGCTGAAGCTACCTCAGCGCGAGACTACTTTGCCAAGTAATTGACGTACCCGAGTTCTTTTCTGCTCAAAAAAAAACGTCAAGCCAGAGGCAGCACTTCTCCTGGCAAGACGGCAATGGGCAGCTACCAGTGCCAATGTGAAGTGAGCTGAAACCCAACAACTGTAAACTATAAAGTCTCCTGACATCACTGCCTTCTTGTCCGGTGCCTCTCCCTACACACACTCCAGGTTCTCGGAGTGGCAACGGTATCTGGAATGCAAGTCGGATGGAGATGGGCGCAGCCTCATAGCTGATGTGGTGAGGGGCACTCAGAGAGATAACCCGCTGAGGATGTCATTCTAGGGAGCAGCGACATGGTTACCAGCAAAGTCTCCACGTGTCGCAGTGAGGCCTTATGCCGTATCACGACTTGCCAAGCTCTGTTGCTCATTTCTGACGCTGTGGTAGAATGCTGGAACGATACCCTGCTCTTGGAGTCAGCCCTCGAGACTAAGCAAGCCACGCCAGCATCACTCCGCTCTTGTCCGGTCGTGACTGGCCTGCCGATCACGAGCTCTGAGCCGCAACCCCGGAATCTTGCACACGAAAGCATGCGGGATTTCTGCCGCTGAAGTGGTTAGAACTCTCCCGTGTTTTCATTCCCCCCCGCTTCGGTCAGAAGCAGGGCGGCGGAGCACCGGGCTTAAGGATGCTGTGGCACACCGCCGGACAGTGTCTGCCCTGCTGAGTATCATGTGCACGCTGCCTCACCTCGGCACGTGGTCCCTAGGCCCACTGTGGTCTTCGTGGTCAGGTTCGCTGGCCGCAGATCGGTCTTCACGGCTGCTCCCGAGAGAACTACGACTGGCACCCTCGTGGCGTTCCAGGTTGAGACGAGCCAGACAGTGGGAATCACCATCCGCTCCGAAAGACGCGACAGAGTGGAAGTGCTGAACAGCAGCCTGGGTTCCCCCAAGACGGCCACTGGATCTGGATTCGTTAGTTGACTCGAACTCAGCCGATAGGTAAAAGCTGTGTTCTTGGCGAGGACTGTGGTTCGTGGTGTGGCTGCCAGCCTTGTTGGCACAACAAGGAGGCCGGGCCCAGCGAAGAGGTAACCTCTTACAAGGCAGACTCAGCCGAGGCTCCCGGCATATCCGTCTACCGCAGAGAGCTTATTTGACCAAAATATGGAGTCCCCTCAGTGCCGTCTGCGGACTACCCCCCGTCAGGCACAGGAAAGTGTTCTGTGCCAGTCACCCATCGGCGTACGTTCCCAGCGGAACCACCCGTGACCTAGCATCCAGCTCATATTCGGGCCGGCTAGTCTGTCCTGTCAAAGGGCACGCGCTTACACGGTAGGAGCCGTCTGGAATGGCTTGCTTTGTCTTGATCGCTGCCCGGAAACTAGCGATGCACTCCACAGCAACGGTGAATGATTTGGACTGTACTTTCAGTTCCAGATTTTGTTCGTGATCCTACTGGCTAAAGTTTTTCAGCGTCACTTCGGCGGCAACACTCGACTAAGGTAAGGTTCGCGCGCGGCGATCTCTCCACTTGGGCGCAGATCGAATCCTGTGTGGTTTTTCTTGTTTCTCTTCCCTTCTTGATTTTTTCCTTGTGGTCACTGTGGCCAGGGGAGATACCTGTGAAGTTGCACCGGCTCGTCCGGTGGTACGCGCTGCAGGTGCTTACTGCTCCAGATAGGCGATCTATGCGTGTTCCTGTGTTTAGGCGTGCGATAGGGGCTCCTCTTTCAGATGAATCGGGCATCCAGGAACAGTGTAATCCGTTTTCTGCCGGCACTACCTGATTGCACACGACAGGCATCACCACTTCGTCTTGCGTGCATTTCTGTGCTGTTTGCAGATTTCTCAGCCACTAAGGTGATTGTTTTTTGACCGCCGCCGATTTCCAATTTTTTCTGATTAGACGCTGGAACAATGAGGGACTACGCAGCAATTGTGCTCTTGGCGCACTTGGCCACATGGGCAGTTCATGTCGGAGCCAGCGAGCGCAGTGGTGTAATTCCCTCGAAGCCATGCGATCCCAAAGCGGACCCATCCTCGCCTGACGCCTGCCGGACACCCGTGAGAGACTTCGCTAAACCGCAGCGGGATTTCGATCTAGAGACGCCTGTCCCGTCTGACCATGAGGAGCAGTCATCAAAATCCCAGGACAACCCCTCTCGAGCCCAAAGAACTCGTCAAGATCTGCCGTATTTGTACGATGCGAATGCTCGCCCACTCACTGGTGATATCACACGCGGAGAAAGCTACCCTCTGTACTACACCTCTTACCATCTTTTCGCTCCTTCACCAGCAGAGGCCCGTCTCCCTGGTATCGAGTACTTTGGAGAGGAACCAGAGAGTACAGATCCTGCGTTCTATGGTAAATACCAGGATTTGGCTAGGCAGGTGTTTGACAGGGAATTTGCCCGGCTGCAAAACTCGGGAGACCCTCGAGCTGAACGCTTCCGTCGTTCCGAAGGTAACAATCCCCGACGGCTCCGACGGTTTGCAGAAGACTGGGAGGATGACGGCATGCGGTTCTAAGCAACTTGGGAAAAAAAATCTGTACGGGGGTTCCGGGCATCATGCTAACTCGCTCAGTTTCCGCTTTTTTATTAAATGAAGTCGTCATCAGATTATATGTTTGACGACGTACATTTGTAGTAAGCAATTTGGCTTCATTTTGTTGAAAACCTACAACCACGGGCAAAGCTCCCGCACTATCTAATTCTGCTGCTCTAACTTCACGGTGCGGCGCACCGACTTCTCTTTTTTCCTCTTTCCTGACAGGTATTGAGTCTATGCCCGTGCATAGAAGAGTCCACCGAATAGCGGCAAGCGACAGATGATGATCACTCAAGTCTCTTCTCGCTGATATCCAGGGATCGCACACATCAATGGACTTCTCTGTCTCACGCGCTTTGTCACGAAGTACCAACAGGTTCAGCTCCCATCCGCAACTAGGTCAGGACCCTGTTTCACATCATTCTTGAAGGAAGAATACGCTCACACGCGATAAAAGGGTTCCCCAATCTGTCTGTAGCGTTACCGTTAGCTTACCGTTGCTTTCGCTGTCTATGATTGGGAGTTGAGGCTAGTCGTGTCCATGGCCCCTGATCGCCTTGCTTCTGTTTTACTCGTCATTCACTCATGCTGACTACACCCGGATAGTTGAGCTTTCTCCTTTCACTGTGACTTCGTTTGACTTTCTCTCACACGCGATATCACCTCTCGGCGACTTGACACCTAGATCCATCACTTTGGCAACGAACGTTCATACCCCGCTGAGGGATCTGCAGCGGCGTAAGTAGATCAATTTGCTCCGCATGCATTCATGAGTTGAACTATGGGTGTCAGAGGTCTTACCATTGCTAACTAGACCTCTTGCTATCTATACTTTTTGCTGTTTCTGTCGAAAGAGCGCGGGAGTGGCACCACCAACCTATTAACGAAACAGCAATCACGGCTAAACCTCACTACCGAGCCATTGTTTGAATGACCCTCCTACCTCTGTTACCTATTCACGTGTTCTATCAAAGTGTATGATCGAACTACGGTTTCGAGTCTATTTTCACTTAGCTTCCTATTGTGTTCTATCCGTTGTCTCCTATCTGCTCACACACACATTCTCTTGTTACCGACAGCAAATTGTTGAAACCAGGGCCGGGTGGCGAATGACCAAAAGCCAAAAGATTCTAGACTTGCCCGACGTTGATCCAAGTTACAAGTTCAAAGATTGATTTCTTTTCATATGAATTCGTCCTTTTTCAAATAGATCAGTGGGTCTAAACACTTCGAGAGACTCACTCCTTCACGATTATCTCCCGTACGCGACCCACACCACCGGACGTACCAGAAAAGACCAGCGACTTCAGCAACACTGCATAGTCTATGATGTACAACAACATCATTGCCAGCCTTGGGGTTTTTTTACTACTCCTTCATTCTTTCATTCACTCACTGACACACAGACACCTTAGCGGCGCGACATAAAGCTTTACAGCATCACCATGTTCCTTCTCACCGGATGTCTTTCTGCACACACACACTACCATTCTTTACTTTGAAAAAGTATCTTTTCTTCAATTCTTTTCTTTTCTCCAGCTGATGGTGTTCTCAAAAGTCACCTCACCGACAACGGACGTTTTCTTGTTTGCCACATGCACCCCTACTCTTTCTTTTTGACTCCTGCTTGAGCCGCCGTCCTCTCGTGGTTTCTTCCTTGTTAACAGACAGACAGACACCCGTTATGAGCTATGTGTTTAATCTCTTTCAATGGCTACAACGGTGTTAAGATCTACCTTCAAATCGAGGCGGCGCATTCCTAGAATTAATTTTTTGATTTGCTCGTTGATTTTTTTGATCTTGTCTCGTGTGTCTTTCATTTCGGCTTCTTGCTCGGCAGAGGGTTCTTCCCCCGCTGCCTTTTGCGTTTCTCTGTATTTCGACTTCAAGTTATCGAGCTCCTCTAATAAGAGACCTAAATCTTCATCGAGAATCATTCTCAAATCTTCTGAAATGGCTTCAAGAGCTTTGGGAAGTTGTTCTCTCAAGAAGAGAAGCTCTTTCTCTTGTTGCGAGCCTCCTTCTGCTTCGCTTAAGGCCTCTTCTAGGAGGTCTTCGCTCTCCTGAAGATCTTTCAATTTCTTTTTAAGAGATTTCACACTTGCTGATTCGTCAGGAGGTGTGACGTCTCCTCTTTCTGCTTTGATTTGAGACTCTAACTCCTTCAGTTTGCGATGTAACAAGGAGACTCTTCGCCTCCATATGAGAACTTCAGTCGCTGTATACGGGCCTAAGGGGATAGCTCTTTCTCTTTCTTCTTTCAGTTGTGTCATGAGATAGGTATAGGTGCCTTTCAGTTGATCTAATGTGTATCTGAATTTGCCCGTAGCTTCATCTAGATCGATAATCTCTGGATGAAATCGCACCGTTTTCTTTAGGAAAGACCCGAGAAGTTTTGCTTCTTTCTTCTCTTCTTTCTCAGCTTCGCGATATTGCGTTATATCTTCGGTAAAGCCCTCATAAGCATCAGATACTGCATTGTAATACTCATGGTGATCAATCACTTCTTGAATCTTCGTAGCCAGAAGGCCTTTGCCCTCTTCTTTAGAGCTAGAAGAAGAAGTGGAGGTCTTCAACTCGTCTTCTTCTCCTTTCGTATTCACAGTTCCAGAGGATGAAGAAGAGGTCTCTTTTCCCTTCTTTGTCTCTTCGTGAGGAGGAGGAGAGGGAAGAGCATTACTAGCCCCTTTCTTTTCTTTGTCTACACTTGCCGCCGCTGCTTGCTGTTCTTCTTCATGTTGCAGTTCATTCACGACAAATACGAGGTCTACGGCTGGGGCTGATCCTGACGCAAGCTTGTTCTCTTCTTCTACGACTTTCTCCAAATACTCCGCTAAACAAGAAAAAGGACGGACAGACAGACACAGGGGGAAAAAAGATCAAGATTTCATTCCTCTCTACGTAAGTGGGCTGTGCCTGTTTCTCTCTCTTCTTTTCAGCTCTCTCTCATCATCTTCCTCATTCTTCCTTCTGCTCTACTCCATGACCCAATACATACCTATCTCTCACTATATACATACCCTATCCTATATACACATCTATCTATCTATCTATCTATCTATATGTATACACTCATCAATGTCTGTATCTTCACATAGGTGCTTCCAGCTCGGATAGCAAGAGAGAAAGACAGATGCTAAGGTGGCCGAGAAGAAGAAGACAGAAGAGGACAGGAAAAGGATGGATAAGTTCATCTAAGACCTGTCTGTCGACTTTCCTTCTTTTTCTATCTCGAGAAGAGGAACACGAAGAAGAAGTTGTCATCCGAAGAAA
>NW_027160661.1:11877-12049 GCF_002600585.1 Cystoisospora suis
AAGAAAAGAAAGAATCTACGAGAGGAAGGGTAGCACGCGCGACAGAAAGATGAAACAAGATGCTGTCTAAAGAATCTCTCTCTTTACGAAAGCCATGTAAAACGGATAGAAACAAAAGATATGAAGACCTCAGACAACCTCTATTTATTTATCTGTCTTTAATCTATATATC
>NW_027160662.1:0-381 GCF_002600585.1 Cystoisospora suis
CGGAGAAGAAACAATTGAGAAGAAAGAGGGACCGGACGAATTTCGAAATTAAGGAGACCAATTCAAGTTTGAAGGAAGAAAAAGAAGGGAAACCACCAACAGTGGACCAACCAGGAAGCACCCGAGGAGGAAAAATCAGCCGAGGAAAAACGAAGAAGGCTACCAAGGAGGACTCAGCAAGGCAAAGGACAGCAGAAAGGGAAGAAACGCCGTTTCGAGTTTCAACAGCGGTGGAGGAAGCAATAGGAGATTTTCAACGACAAGAAACAAAAACAACTAGAGCAATAAGAGGAGATCGTGAGAGCTTAAAAAAGTTAGAGATAGTACCATTGAAGGGAATAAGGAAAGAAATAAAAAGGAACCAGATCGAGTATATCGGGT
>NW_027160663.1:0-371 GCF_002600585.1 Cystoisospora suis
TGAGAAGGAAGAGGGACCGGACGAATTTCGAAATTAAGGAGACCAATTCAAGTTACGAGGAAGAAAAAGAAGGGAAACCACCAGCAGTGGATCGAACAGGAAGCACCCGAGGAGGAAAAATCAGCCGAGGAAAAACGGAGAAGACTACCAAGGAGAACCCAACAAGGCTAAGGACAGCAGAGAGGGAAGAAACGCCGTTTCGAGTTTCAACAGCGGTGGAGGAAGCAACAGGAGCCTTTCAACGACAAGAAACGAAAACGACTAGAGCAAGAAGAGGAGATCGTGAGAGCTTGAATAAGTTAGAAATAGTACCATTGAAGGGAATAAGGAAAGAAATAAAAAGGAACCAGATTGAGTATATCGGGT
The DNA here is from genome assembly GCF_002600585.1 of Cystoisospora suis. Taxonomy (NCBI): domain Eukaryota; phylum Apicomplexa; class Conoidasida; order Eucoccidiorida; family Sarcocystidae; genus Cystoisospora; species Cystoisospora suis. The sequence continues at coordinate 367 of NW_027160663.1, forward strand.
TCATC
>NW_027160664.1:0-476 GCF_002600585.1 Cystoisospora suis
TGTATGCTCGGTGCTAACTGAAAGGAGTAAGGGGATTTCGAGAGAAGTAGGTTGGAAAGCTAAAGTGAGTGGGAGTTGTGGAAGCGTTGGGTCAAAAAAGAGGCTAAATACAGGAACCACGAAAGAGCTAGAAGACCTGTTTACTCCGAAGAGCAGAATTCCGTTTAAAAACAAAAAGATCTACATGGGTATAAATAACTTGATAGTCCCAACCTTAGGGGGGTCAATGATCGGCAAACGGTCTGGGGTTATATCAACCCAAAAAGGGTGGAAGAACCAACAGTCAGAGGAAACTGAAGCGGAGAGCCCTTCAGGCGGGAGAATACAGGACAATGTCGGCTCCAGCAAGGAGAAAATGCAGGGGAACTTGGAGTCGGAAGCCCGTCAACACACTACGAATGGTACACTCAGGTGGGAGACCGCGATACTTGACGCTACACCAAGTAAGGAATTGGTTACCAGGAGTGGGATCACTG
>NW_027160665.1:0-403 GCF_002600585.1 Cystoisospora suis
TGCTAACTGAATGGAATAAGGGGGTTTCAAGAGAAGTAGGTTGCAAAACTAAAGTGAATGGAAGTTGTGAAGGCGTTGGGTTGAAAAAGAGGCTAAATACAGGAATCACGAAAGAACTAGAAGACATGTTAACTCCGAAGAGCAGAATTCCGTTTAAAAACAAAAAGATCTACATGGGTATAAATAGCTTGATAGTCCCAACCTTAGGGGGGTCAATGATCGGCAAACGGTCTGGGGTTATATCAACCCAAAAAGGGTGGAAGAACCAACAGTCAGAGGAAACTGAAGCGGAGGGCCCTTCAAGCGGGAGAATACAGGACAATGTCGGCTCCAGCAAGGAGAAAATGCAGGGGAACTTGGAGTCGGAAGCCCGTCAACACACTACGAATGGTACACTCAGGTG
>NW_027160666.1:0-124 GCF_002600585.1 Cystoisospora suis
TGGCATAAAGTAATTATCCAACATCCCTCACATGCATTTTCCCCTTGTCTTATACTAATAGTATACATTACACATGCTCACGTTGAATTCTCTTAGTTGGGTTGACTCTCGAAAGCTGCCAGAA
>NW_027160666.1:640-819 GCF_002600585.1 Cystoisospora suis
GATCGATGGTGTACCACCTTGAGACAAATAATCGTGGTGAACAGTTTAGCCACACGTGAACATCCGTGATACGTCATGCCGTAGCGATCTGAAAACTTGAAGATAGTGAAGTATTGTCTATATCAGAATGCATATGAACGTACAACAAGAGGTAAAAACAGAAAGACTGACTTTCAAGG
>NW_027160667.1:0-387 GCF_002600585.1 Cystoisospora suis
GGCGATCCCAAGGGGAAATGTGGGGTTCTGCGTCCGATTTGGGCGCCGGAAGCAACGCTTTTGCACCTTGGGTGCTACTAAAGTCGTTTCTGGCACATTCCTTCCTTTTTAAGCGGTGGGGATCCGCTTCGGATTTACTGGCGACCGCTCGAGGGCTACGGTCGAGCGGCTCGCTGCGCTTATTAGGGTCCCCTAGGACCCATTTTCTCCGTTAAACTGTCTTCTTTCCTTATCCTCTTTGCGTGCTTGCTCTCTAAACGTGTTTTGCTATTCTTATGCCTCTTTAAATGAGGCCGGACTCTAACTATTTCCCCTTTCTCCGGTCGTGTGTCTCTCTCAACCGGCCGGTCGTCCCGCCTCCCGGGGAGGTGCGGCTCCCCGTCACCT
>NW_027160668.1:0-2193 GCF_002600585.1 Cystoisospora suis
AGTCTACCGAAACCTGGATTATTTCATACATGGGCAATCGATGCGTACGGACCGCTTATTAGGACTCAGCAAGATTGTTTCGGTGCCTGATCAGCACGGCGGCTGACCTCTATTTTCGTGTGGTTCTTTTTTGTGTGTGGTTTTGCCGTAGTTTGTGTCTCTTGTGACCTTCTGTCGGGGACCCTCGTCGTCCCGTGCCTCTTGCCGCACCGCAGCCCCTGCAAGACGGCAGATCACCACGCCGCGCGGGATCCCATCTCGGGGATCCTCGACGAAATTCATCAGGCTGCCAGACTTTTGCTTGACACTCTGGACAATGCAGCACAGCCTAATTTCGCGGGTCAGAATGTCCCGTCTGTGCGCAGCCCAGCTCCACACCTCTTTTTGTGGAAGGGGGCCGCGCCCCGCAAGATCACCACCCGCTCTCGGAGGTTCCGCCGCCTGCCGACAGAGCAATTTTGCCGCCGGCAACCAACTTGAAAGCTTTCAAGGAGGTCCGCCTCTTGCCACACGACGATGATGACGAGGAGTTGCCAGACAAAGTTGACTTGGAGAAGTGGTTCGGGGACCTTCAGAGCGCTTCTTGGCGAGGGCTCAGGAACGGTGCCATCCACCAGTTCTGGTGGCTGGATCAACTTCTTCTTCAGGCGACAGCCCATGCTCGCCACCACATTAACAGCATCCTTACCGCTCTTAGCCGCGACCGGCCGCACTTGAACCGGTTCGAACAGTACGTCGAGGTCCGCGATAACCTGCTATTAGAGCAGCCCGACCGTTATTCGACCGTGGCGTACTTTGACCAGTTGATGGCCTTGAGACCGGGCGAAAGAAAGGCTCTGGTTCTGCAAAGGCACATCAACCGGCTGTGGACCCACTACGAGGTGGCCAGAGTGCGGGATGCAAAGGGGGGGTTCGCCGCCAAAGGTGATGCCCGCGTTGACGGAGTATTTCGCTGTTGTACAGCCGAGATCTTAAATCCGCGAGACGAGCGGGAATTCCACCGCTAAGTGCCTTTGTTGCGGGAAGCCAAAGCCAGCTGCTCCTTGGGTACGCGCGGGCGAGCGGCAGCTTTCGAAGCTGCAAATCCACCGGCCGCAAGTTACGTCATCGCAGGTGCCGTGGACGACACGGTAGACACTGGTTTGGAGCGCCAAGAGGGGAGGCTCAAGCAGCCAAAACAATTGCCTGGGCCGGCGTTGGCAGGCCAGCCGGCGAAACGGATCGCAACGGAGACCCAGAAAATGCAGCAGCAATTGCTGAACGCTGTTGCGCAACTGGCAAAAAGGAGCCAGTTCGGTGCTCCCGGAACTCCGGTCCGACGCCGTCCCCTTCTCGCCACCAGGCAAGGCCGCAGACAGGCCCCCCAAGGATACCGCTTGCTTCCATTTTGAGAGCTCGGACCATAATTCGGCTGGTTGTAAGTGGTGGCACGATTACATCGCGGCCGATGCGCAAGGCGCAACAGTTGTCCGAAGTGTTTGCAGAAAGGGCACTCCCTCTTTTCTTGCCCGGAATCGACCGGTGTCATGTGGATCCACGGACCGAGTCCCTCGGTCCCCGGAAAAGAAAAGAAAGCAGGGCAAGCAATGGCAGCGGCAGCACTGCCACGGACACAAGCCGTTCGTTTTGAGAGCGGGAGTTCCCTTCCGGCGTTGAATGACGCGGCGAGGGATTTGCTTTTCCCGGAGAACTCGATCCTGGACCAAGCTACGGAAAAGAGAGCGTGCGACACGGAGCCGACACTCTACTCTCAAGCAATCGAATTTCACGGGTCTTCTAAGGAGAATATCCCAGTTGCAGTGCAGGCCACGCCAAGCAGTTTCTGCGCAGCACTGGTGTTACAGTACAGGGCTGGGGGAATTTGTTTGTACCTCTTCGGTTTGGCGGCACCACTAGGCAGGTGCTGTTGAATCTCGGCAGTGCGTGTACACTGCCTAGTAGTGAGCATTTCCTGCCGAGATCGTTACCCGGTCGGGGCGGAAGTGTCGCACGGGACGAGCTTGCGTGAGCGTCGTGCCGGGACATGATCATCACTGGCAGCTGTGTCGTTTTACCAGGAGCAGCAAGCAGGCGCGCGCGACTGGCTGTGCTGTTAGCAAAGCAGCTATACGGCTAGACGTTCGGAACAGACCGAGAGCTCTAGCCCGGAGTATCGGCCGAGAAGACCACCACGGCATCACGACCGTAGCGGCG
>NW_027160669.1:0-4418 GCF_002600585.1 Cystoisospora suis
GAAGGGTCACCACAGACACGGTACAGGCAGTTCTGTTGCCGTCGCACCTTCAGAGTTGTCCACTTCTTGCGTGTCCAGCCGCCTGTCGGGCTCGAATGTTGGTTCCCGTCCTTCTTTTCCCTCTTGGCAGCAGACACTTGTCGCTTCTTCTGCTGAACCGTCTCCGTATCCTATTTTTCCCCCTGCTTCTTCCATGCCCATCCTTCTTAATCCCACCCGTTCACGTTTGTCCAGCCCTCGGTCGCTGCTTCCATCTTCTCTGCCCGAGTCAACTCTCCAATGTGCGTCGTCAGCACCCCTTTGTTCTGCTCCTTGTACCACACTGTCAGCCTCATGTCCGTCCTTTTCCGGCAAATCTCGCGATTCTTCCGGAGACAGCAGCAGCAGCGCGCTGAGCTCTCAGCGGACGAGGTGCCCCTCGGAGGGTCTCTCTCGTGCCAGGTTTCCGAAGGGGAAATTGCCGGTGACAGACACCGAAGCAGTGCTCCCCTCACATGTTGCTCAGAAAGGAAACAATTTTCTGAGTGAGAGGACTGCGATTTGTGATACCACCCCGTGCCAGGAATGTCGTCCCCCCGGCCCCCTCCAAGCTGAAGACAAACCACCTTTCACTACACAACATCAGAACGAAGGGGATAGAAAGAAAAAAGAGGGGAGCGGCGTCTCGCCAGGCGCGGGTGAAGGCGAATTCTCCTCGTTGCCAGAGTCGCCCACACCCACTAGCCAGTCCAGGCTATGCATTTCAGTAGATAGTTCACGTGGGAGTCTTCTAGAGAGAAGAGAAAACTCTTTGCTTACTCCGTGGGAGGGTGTCCAAGCCAATCGTGGTAGCGTTAGCTTACCACTCGAGCAGTCCAGGATCTCGTCGTGTGACTCGGTGTCTGAAAGTACGACGATAACAGCCGGGAGCAAGGTGAGTGGAAGGAAGGGGGAGTCATCGTATGCCCTTAGAACGACAGCGGAGACGCGGATAAGGGAGGAGAGGGAGAGGGAGGCCAGGAAAGGCGACCCCTTGAGGGAAGTGTCTTCCAGGTCGTCCGATTCTTCGTCGTCTTCTGAAAGTCTGACTACACCTCCGTCAGCACGCGCGCCAGCGTTGTGCCCTCTTACTGAGTTGGCCGATTCGCTTCATTCGGACCTGTCAAAGTTGTCGGGTCCCTTGTCTTACCATTCATCTGGCTGCTCGCGGAACTCCTCACCCTCTTCAGTCCCGTCATGTTCTGCTACGGAATCTGTAACGCTCTTTTCTTCTGATGTATCGTCGAGCTCTCCGTCCCCCGAATCGTCTTCAGCTTCTTGTACGTCTTTGTTAACTCCATACGGGAGACCGCGTTTGTCAGTGATGAATGCACATCGTCTGTTCCCTCCGAAACCGACGCTTTTTCCTTGCACTGTCCGACAGCAGGCTGAGCTCTATGTACAGGTGCTGCATGCAGCAGCCTCGTTCCGACCTGCTTTCTGTGGACCGAAACGCCACGCACAATTAATCTCGTTCCACATTTCTCACCTGCAGAAGGCAGCTTCTCAAGAAGACCTGGCGCCGTACGAGACCGTGTTTTCTCCTCTCTTTCGTGTTGCTCGCCTCTCTTCGACTCGTGTCCTACCTGTCCCAGGGTTTGCTGAGTGGCTCATTCAGCAGAGCGCTCGACCCGAGGATAGTAAAAAAGTACATGGCGAGGATCAGAACGGAGGGAGCTACGGAAGTCTCCTGAGTGCTTCGAGTGTCCGAGGCGAGGCGAGTCTCATGTCACAACGGGGAGACTTACACCTCCAGTCTAGGACACCGTTATGTCACAAACAAATCATACCGATTCACGATTATTCTACGTTTGCTTTACTTCATTCTGAATCATCTAAAACTTGCAGTCGAGTGCGTGAGGGCTCAGTGGCGGGAACGGAACATCAGGGTTCGCCGGAACGTTTCGTGCACTCCCCGTTCCTTCTACACGATCTTGGTCATCCACTGGGAGGGGCCAGGCTATCTCCTACATACATCGGTCGGTCCAGCCTTTCTTCATCGAAGGAGGGCGAGGGCCTGCCCGCGCTGGTGCCATCGGCACCAGCTTCTTGCTCAGCAGCACAGGAGGCAGATAATGGTTTTCTATCTCCTGTGCTGGAGGAAGTGTATAATCGGTTGCACTCGTTATTTTGTGACCTGAAGTCAGTTCATAGTTTTCGCCTTACGCCGGAGCCTTCAGAAGGCCTTCTGGGTATGCCCATGTCAGCCCAGGCAGCGACGTCTTCACGCCCTACCTGGTCCGCGGCCAGCCCCCTTTTCAGGAGTTCTTCGCGGTCATTAGGTGCCCATACCTCCCGTGGTCTATCAGCCGAAGGAGGATCGCATGTTCTGCGCGATGGCACGGTAACGGCTGAGGCTGGTCCTCATGATAAGCGGTCGGCAGGAAGTTCAGGAGGGCGTGGAGCTGGTGCTGGTGTCTCTACGGCTTCTCGCGTGGCCAGCTTTGCAGAAGGACTCCCCTTAACTCAACGTTTTTACAGAACACAGTCCGCGACTGTAGCGAACCCGGACGGCGGCCTTCGACTGTTCTTCCCTTCTTCAGATTTGGCGAAGATGATGCGAAGAAGCGTTGGCGGTCCAGCTGAAGAAAACGGTCCGGACTCATTCTCCCTTACCCGTACATCTTCACTCGGTTCTTCCTCAGCTGTCGCTTCACCCGGGGGTCTGGATAACAGGGGGGAAGATGCGTCTTCGGAAAAGACCCACGAGGATGGCTGGGTGCAAGCGTCTTCGTCAGGAGACACGCAAGCGGCGCCGACGTCTGCTAGAGGGCAGGGCACGCTTGCGCCGTCCGAAAGAATCCTGAAGAGCCAGCAACCTCGGTTAACCGCCGTGAATCTCTTGACTGCTCCCCCTCTTTCTCAATTGGTTCATCCCACCACGTTCCAGGCTGGAAGTATACCTGGTGTGGGAACAGGGGTCGCTTCGCGGACGATTTTGCCCCTGTGTTCGGCAGTCAGCGTCTCTGATGCGGTTTTTGGCCTCCACAATTTCTCCCCAGCGGCTTTGACTGATGCGAGAAACCAGTCACTGCTCACTTTTCTGTCATGCCTTCCCCCTGTCTGCACTCTGTCTTCAGCTACTCCATCGCAGGTCGTCTCTCCAGTCAGTCAGCAGAGCTCCATACCCCGTCCTGACCTGGTTCCAACAAGCCTTCAGTCTGTAGTATCATATCTGTCTTCCACTGCGCCGGCCTGCGGTGTAGCAGTGCCCTCCGACTCCCAGTCTGTAAAGAATGATGCAAGCACCGTTGTTCGAGGACGCGTCAGTGCCGACCAAATAGCAGACCAGTCAGCAGTATCTGCTACATCGTTACCGTTCCTCTCCTCAGTTCTTTCTACTTCTCCAATGGGAGGAGGCTCTTTGGGTAGGCTGCCTGTAGTACAGCCTCAGAGTGAGAACGAGGGAGTGCATGGTGTACGAGACGTTAGTGGGGGACTCGGAACTGGCAGTTCGCAGATCGCTGCGAGCGTAGCAGAAAGCAGCCTCTCCTCTTGTCCTGACGAGTCGGGACTACTAAATCTTCCCTCACCATCACTTCCTCAGGGAATTTCCTCAAGATTGGTTTCGCCATCTGCAGAGGCTGTCCCCCCAGCGCCTCGCGAGAAGGCGGCAGCGGTTTCTCCTGAGGCGACGTCTTCAACACCCGGAGAACCGCCGAAGGAGAGGCAGAATGTACTGGCAGTGTCACTCGGTAAGCCTGCTGAAAAATATCAGAAATCCTGTCAGACCTCTCCCTCCCAAGCAGATGGAGCGTGTGGGGGACAAAAAACTTTGACCCCCCGCGTAGCTGATGTGAAAGAAAAGGAGATCGGGAAATCACTTGCGTGTCGGCAAGAGGCTAGGACACTCGGGGAGGGAGCAAAGTCCACAAAGGAAGGGGGTGAACCTCCCTCCGAAGTCCGTAGTCAATCTCTGCAACTACACGTCGTTGACCTCACTTCGGACCGGCTGCATTGTAGTTCTCGAAATTTCTTACATCCTCCCGTGTCAGTCCCCGTCTCCAACTCTACGTCCATGCCCAGTACCACTCCATCAAGTTCTTTTCATGGACTTGCCTCTCGTCTTCCCGTTCTTAAAGGGGTCTCGCCGGCCCCCTTCTCGTTCTCTGCGCCGTGCTCAATCTCCACTCCAGGCGTTCTGATACAGCGGGCTGCTGCCGATGCGAATGCCTCTTCTGTCACGATCCGGCCTGCACCCGCTGTCGGGACAACTTCAGCGAACCCGGCTGCATCTCCAGACTCTCTCTCCTCCACTGGTGGTACCACGAAAAGTTTTGACATCAACTTGAGTGAAACAACTAGTGCCTCTGCGTCCTCGTGCTGTCGGCCCCGGGTCCTTCCCTCGCTGACCTGTCTCCAGGCAGGTGTTTCATCCCTATTGCCGGCCCCCCCCCCCC
>NW_027160670.1:0-302 GCF_002600585.1 Cystoisospora suis
AGTAACAGATGGCACATCCCAAAGCGCCAAGAGCTTCACCAGATGCCACTAAGGGCTACACCTAAAAGCCGAGATCCCTGACAAATCTCAAACATCAACTGAAGTAATTCTCTGCAACATAGCCCAAAGAGCTTAAAAATGATGGCAGTTGGAAAAGAACAACTGGAAATCCAACACATGAAAAAGAGGGTCCAACATAGGAAAGGAACGGTGACATCCAAAAAATATACCTTTGACTTCTTCACCTGTCCCCTCTAACTTCAGGAATGAATGTTCTGATCTCTTTTCTTCTTCTCATCTGA
>NW_027160671.1:0-244 GCF_002600585.1 Cystoisospora suis
GTCTTCTTCTTCTTCCTTTTTGTGTGATTTGGGTCACTTTGTGATGTATACAGGGAACGAAGAAGATCGGAGGAGATGGATCTATCCTTCCTTACAAGATTTGAATGAGCACCTACAGAAAGAACATGGCGGGTATCTCTATTGTCGTATATGTGTTGCAAGTCGTACGCAGCTCTTTCTTTTAGAACAGTCTCTCTATCCGCATCTCGGTGAAGCAGAGAAGAGATCTTCTTCTTCCTCTTCC
>NW_027160672.1:0-4080 GCF_002600585.1 Cystoisospora suis
CCCTAGAATCATTACACCGGGGGAAACTCTTTTCCCCGGCCGCTTTTCTTTTATATATGTATATCTCCCTTTTATTCGTGTGCACTGCACAGGCGCTTTGGGACGTGTCTGTGTCGACATCATTCATGGTACCCCGGCGCTTAGGGGTGTGTCCGGGTGACCACGGAGAAGTTTCTGCACTCCGGACTAGTATCCGAATAGTATATTTCCCTTGTAGCAAATAATATAATCATAAATGTTCCATATACCAATGGATTTAATACCCAACCAATATTAAATAAAACGTTTCGTCGCTGGTTTGCATGAAGAGGTTTTGTTGGTGAGTTTTGATGTTTTCTTGGATAATTACCTGACCGTGTGCCAGTAGCGGGACTGCGGCTCGCCGCTGAGCGAATCGACCGTGCACGCAGGCGCTCGGCAGATGGACTCGAGAGGTTTCTGCGGGCTACTGCATATTAGAAAACGTGGATTATGAGTTGTGCCGAGTGATACGGAGACTTTTCCCACATTTTGGAAGTGTGCGAAGGCGTGGTGATTCTTTCGACAGCGGGGCTTCGACGGACCCGTCTGGATGGCTCTTCTCTGGTAAACTCCGTGGTGTATTCGAGAGTCTCCAGTGCATGGAACTCGATCTGAAACTGTTACCCGTTGAACTGACGAATCATGAGAGGACGTGTGAAGCGTCTCGCTCGCTCAGAACTTCCTAGGCGAGACGTGGTGTCTCGCAGAACAGCGTGTGGATGAACCCGCCACGGGGTGCGCCATTGGGTCACAGGTCGACGTGCTCACTTCCGTTGGACATCTTTGCGTGATTACATGTTCGTGGGCGCCAGTGCCGAACATCCGCCGGTCTGCCTGTGCTGTACGTCACAGTTGAGCAGGAGAGTAGTGTTAGCGTTGCGAACCGACTCCTGCACTTGTAGCTAAAGTAGAACAGGTACGAGCAAGTCTAATTGTGACAACCACACACACGCGTCTTTGTTTTGTTGTTTTAGTCCCCTCGATCTAACTTGCATGTTTGTCGCTTCCTTGTGGTTCCCCGTGCAGTCCCCGCTTCTCGCGATGCCCGCTGCGCCTTTCCCCGCGCTTCCCACGTACTCCCTTCCACCCCCTGGGAGCCGGGCACTGAGCTCTTCCCATTCCTGCCCATAGCTCGCGCCGCCGTGATTCCGGTTTTCCCCGTACTATCTTCCATAATGGGCTTGACAAGGCGGGATTCGCCTGGCTGCAGGAGGTTTGGGTAGTCGAACTTGCGGTTGTGCCTGCAGAGATCCGTGATCTCATTTAGAAGGGGATAGAAAAGACCGTGGGCCTTGTTAAATCGCGAAACTTCTTGTACTTGTTTGGCACGGCATATTCCATACGCCCTGAGAGACGTCTGAACGCTGTGAACTGTACCACTTGTACCACACCTACATGGTTTATCGGTTGCGTTGTCGTAACTACCTCACGGGCGAACCATCCCAGCTTCCCCTGCAGACGTTTCGCGTCTTTCGCGTCGGTGGGTGGTTAGTTCTCATCCCCCCACTTTTTTTCATTGCTAAGACTTTAGCTTGCTGAAAACACCTTGGTCGCGCTAGCACTTTCTCCTTCGCCGGCTGAATTCGTAGCTTTGATTGCTTCACTTTGCCGTCTTCGGCGCGTCTCTTTGCTGCCACTCGGCGAACACTGTCGCGCTTTGCCGGGCTGCCCTCGGTTAGTTGCTTCTCGCAGTCAGTGGCTGCCTTTTTCTAGGTCGCTGACTTAGCCACTGCTCCGGCCGCTTTGTTGGTGGCTTCCAAGCTCTCTGCTTTCAGCTCCTTATCCACTTGTCGTGCGCACGCTGTCGTGACTGGCCCGTCGGTGTCGTTAGCGTCCCCTTGTCCCGCACACTCTTCCCTTTCCGAAGTCAGCTTTTGTCTGATCTCTACGATTGTTACTCCTGAATGGTTTTTGATGGCCATCACCTGCACCGACGTACTGAGGCTGCACTCCCGTAGCACTTCGCATTTCTCAAAACTCTCGTCGCGCTCTTCTCGCCCGGATTTAGTAGCACTGTCCTCTGTGAGTTGCTGTTGCATCGTGCGGGGACCTCTCACTGACGATAGCGCGTCTTTTCTCTGCTACTCCGAGAAATGAGCTGCCGTACCCTCCTGAGATTACCTTCCGTTCTTTCTGCATTTGCAACTAAGTTTATAATGGCCTTCCTTGCGACACTCATAATACTTCACCGGCGAGTTATCCCTCATACTTCGCCCACTGTTCTTGTGAAACTGCACATCTGCGGAACGTCGCGGCGCCGATCGTAGCCCGGTCTCTCGTACTAGAACCGGCCTCGGCGACCTCGTGCCTGTTCCCTCACCACCCCGACATGGATATCCCGGGAGTGCCGCCGGTCTGGTACCAAGCCCATAAGCCGGTCTTGTCGGTTGGACGGTACCGTACCTTCCCCCCAAATATCCACCGTAACCCATATGCCTGGGCCCCGCCTTCACGTTTCCGCCCGGGTCCCTCCTGCTGTCCGGAGGCGGTCCCTTCACTAGACCTGACGGTGATCCGCCTTTCAAGCCCTAGGCCCTAAACTCGCGTATCTATCACGTGTGCGCTGCTGCCTCACCATTCCGAATGAATGACGGAAGGTGAGACCGAGTTAAGCGAATCTGAAGAGTTTTTGTCGTCTTCAAGATGAAAAAGACGCACAATAAATACCAACGTCCGAAAACCACCCCCACATGAACTTGCACCCCTTCCGACACTTCGCTCAACTCACGGCGACCCCCGATCACTCCGAGCGCTGCTGCCTCCCAGCCGGACAGTTTCGTGAACTCTTCGACAACTGAACTAAAGCGAAACGCTCGTTCTCACACTAGAGCCGAATTAATTGCTCCTTTCCTCAAAAGAGTCCATTACTTCTTTTTTGTGTAGAACGTTCTCAGCCCCACGGCCGACCGTGGCTCCGTAGGGCTGGGCTGTGTGTGGAATCCTGCGGTGTACGCAGCCCGCCGCTACCGTGCGACTCCACCATTAGCCGTCTCGCACGTACTAACTATAGTGACTAGGGACACTTCTGATATAAGTGAATACTACACTAATAATACTGATGTACTTCTTTAATTTTCCACGTGACTACTAATGCTAAACTGTCCTGCCCAAGTGCGCTGACTGACTGCCCGCCTGACGTCGATTTCGCAAGGAACTTACGCACTCCAGTAAACATGAACTCAAAAATGAAATAAGAACTAAACGATAACTCGAGAAAAGAAAGAAAGGGTACACAAATGCTTAAGGCTAAAAATAAACAAGTAGAAAAAAGAGTAAAGCACGAGTAGGAGCGTATCGCGCTGACAATTTCGCTCGCTACATCGAACACACTCTCGCCTCCCTAGACTGTGTACTCTGGCTATTTGAAAGTGTGGAAGACGAAATCTCCCTTTTCTCAGTAAAACTCAGGACATCGATCAAAGGTCCGAAGTATATCATTATCACCACAACATAGCGAAATTCCCACGCTCGGCTTCGCATAACCTAACGCCCACATCACCACTCGGCCACACCCACTCTCCCAATCCATTCGTCTGATCAAGTGCACAACACAACTCTCCCTAGTACAATGCTGCAACACACGACATTTGTGAGTCCGACCGACACAACTGAATTCTCCAGACTGATGTACGACGGCGTGGTCGGTGTGCTCCCGACATGGCTGATTTCGCGCCGGCCGGTGGAGCGCGGGGATGGCGCCTGCCTGCTGGTTGTATCCGTTGGCTAATTAGCGGTGATAGCGCTAGTTTGCTAGCCGCACTAAAAATAGCTGATGCACTTCGATTGAGCATCAAAATACCCTAACTCGCTTCCGTGTTTGTTGTGTGTCTGTGTGTGGAGCAGGCATTGGTCCTATTTCCGCTTGCTCCCTGTTTCCGTGGAGATGTGTGGAAGACTTAAGAGTTTTGATCTGTGTTAGCTAGTGTACAAAATATTGCTCATGCCCTGCGAATTACTGAGATAGGCGCGTCAGAGACTTCTAAGGCTCTGACAGAACCGCACAATTTTGGAAGGTAGGGAAAGCGCTGATTGGGCTATGTCAGGAAGCTCGCGTCCTGA
>NW_027160673.1:0-345 GCF_002600585.1 Cystoisospora suis
GGCATCTCCAACCTTCTTTGTAGAATGCTTCTTGAGAATCGAACCCGAACGCGAAGCTCGCTCTGGCTTGCCCTTCTTATCATCTTGTTTCTTAAAGGAACCACTAGGATCATCTTCTTCCTTCTCGTTCTCTTCTGCGGGTGAGTTGCCTTCATAAGCCCCCTTCTTACGACTTGCATCAACACGCGAAGAAGAGGAGGAGGAAGCTTTCATGGCCTCTAAAACGATAGGAGCGACTCCTCCTCCTTCATCCGTATCATCGGAGTCGGGAGATGGCGAGGATTTCTCATTCCCTCCGTCACCTTGGTTTGTCGAGGGGGGAGAAGAAGAACGAGAAGGAGAAGA
>NW_027160673.1:551-866 GCF_002600585.1 Cystoisospora suis
CAGGGGCTAACAGAGAAGCTACGCGGCCTAAGAGGAAGTGAGCCAACTACGAGTCTTAGTACTAGGGTAGTAAAGATCGCTAGAGTGAAGCTAAGGTTCCGAGAACGGTGGGCAAAGGAGAGTCAACAGAGAAGACGACGCGGGAGCCCGAGGCTCGCGAAAGTTAGAGGTCGGAGATGGGGTAAAGGAAAGGGAGAGAGAAAGAAGTGAGGTAAGAGGGCAACGGGAAAGAAGAGAAGGAAGAGACGTCGCGAAGAGAAGAAAGATAGGAAAAAGGACGAAGAAGCAGAGACACAAAAGCTTAAAAAGCAAAAG
>NW_027160674.1:0-241 GCF_002600585.1 Cystoisospora suis
TATCAACGAGAACAGGAGGGCTGTCGAGGACAATCGAAAATTGTGGCGGACACGAACTTGGAGGACCCCTCCTGCACTCCCCAGCTAATTCCTCCCAAAACCCCACGGTGAACGAAAGTAAAATAAGACCAACTAACGTTTCAACAACAAAAGAGAGAAGAAGTTCCAGGAAAATTTTGCTGGAGCTCACCCAGGGCTCCAGAGGCGGAAGAGCGGAGCGCTGCAACGGCGGCGAAGGCGA
>NW_027160674.1:695-924 GCF_002600585.1 Cystoisospora suis
CGGGGGACAGCTCGGGTCCCGGTCGGTCGTGCTTCAGCCCCCCCAGTACGGCCGAGCGGCCTTTCACCGTGTCCAGCGGTGCTTCTTGGCTCAAAAGGAGCCAAAACGTTAGGCTTCCCTAGGAGCCATCCATTAATCTTGGGCATTCGTCACGGGAACGAGTTTTTGCGGACAAAACACCGACTGACTTATGCACACTGCGCATCGCTGACCGCCTGGCCTAGCTCGA
>NW_027160675.1:0-140 GCF_002600585.1 Cystoisospora suis
ATGGTGAGACGCGGGGCAGAGCCCCCCGGACCAAGGCCAGCTGACTGGACGAGCGCAAGCCTTAGCAGGCTGAACAAATCAAATTATTCGCAGTTGTTTAGCACAGTTAGGGACTTCAGCCGTAATTGCTATCTTAAGGG
>NW_027160675.1:729-975 GCF_002600585.1 Cystoisospora suis
ATTGCATGGAGAGGATAAGGAGTGGAGCGCTGCAATTCAGGCGAAAGTTAGACAAGGCAATGGACTATCTTCTGCGAGAGAGGCGCAAACGGAGAAGCAATCTCCGAGGAGTAACGGTACGTTACAAATCGCTGTGGAGGACAAACTGTGTTTCGGGCGACCGTTTTCAGCCGATTGGAGCCCAAGGCGAGCTGGGCATTCCTCCTCAAGGGCTGAGGAGCCGCCTATAAGTGGAACGTGTGTTGC
>NW_027160676.1:0-274 GCF_002600585.1 Cystoisospora suis
TCGCTTAGAGGCTTGAAAGGCCAAGAGGGAGTCACTGAAGGCTGCTAGAGCAGCCTAACGACCGTGAAGCACCAAGAGGGAGTTAGACCCAGATTACCCCGGATACGACACATGTGCCCAGATTGGCAAGAAGAGGGAATTGCGAGAAGGAAGCGTTTTCAGCCGAAGATTCGAGTACGGCAAGCGAGAACAACTCGGCGGAGGCCCGCAGAGACGGAGAGAGGCGCGTCAGGAGTTAGCACCGTCGGAGGTATTGAGATCGCACGTCGAGGCG
>NW_027160677.1:0-504 GCF_002600585.1 Cystoisospora suis
GCTGGGGTAAGCTGCGTCAGAGCGCGCAGTGCTCTGACATAGAGATAGGACCCGGCGGCACGACCGCCCATAGTGTATCCTCAATTGCTGTGCGAGTCCTCTCAGGAGCCTCCAAGGCGTCAGGGTCAAACCAGATGTACGAGGCGGAATACTGAGATCCGTGACAACAAGCAAGGCGGTTTCTTCATCTAGTTCTCCACCTAGCTCTTTGATCCTTTCACTAGGCTTTAACAACCGAACGGATGATGTACTCCCCCCTACTATTTCTTCTTTGATCCCTTTCACTGGCTCTATCTTCACAAATCCGATAAACTCGACCTGATCTCTCTTTATTTCTCTTCTAACTTTCTTTAGGGGTACTAGTTCTAGCCTATTAATCGACTCCTAGCTTTATTTCCTCCGGATTCTTTTTTATTAAAAACTCCCAAGGCCTCCTCGACTGCTGACGAAACACGAAACGGCTGTTCTTCCCTTTCTTGAGTTTCTTTTATCTTCAACGATCTC
>NW_027160678.1:0-124 GCF_002600585.1 Cystoisospora suis
CCCTAGAATCATTACAAGAAGCCATCTATTTGTTAAGAGTTCCCGCACTTGGAACGAGTTTTTTGCACAAAAACACCGACTCTCTGTATGCACACCGTACATCGCTGAAGGTTCTGACCCTAGG
>NW_027160678.1:513-4130 GCF_002600585.1 Cystoisospora suis
GGCCTAGTTTGGCCTTTCCAAGTTTTCCCTTGAAGGCCATCACACGCCTGCTGTTTACCAGGAAGCGGGCACACCGGCTGTCACAGATTTCAGGTCGCCTTCACTGACGTGAGTCGTGGACTCTCTGGGGGGAAGGTCCGAACTAACTGGACAGCCTGAACTCTACTGGGGTACGGACCTACAGCCGCTCTTGATCCAGTTTGGGGTGGGTGGAGTCAGGCACTCGGTAGCTGTGGTGGAATTACGACGACGAGTAAAGTCTCCGGATCCTGTTGATGGGAATTTTCCTCCTCCCACGACGTGGGAGCACCCGAGCCACTGACTCTCGGTCACGTTGAAGCTCCGGAGAAGGCTCACCTCGCTTTCGGATCTCGGACTGGGTGTCTTCTACCGTGGCACGCGCCGTCCACCGGGGTTCCGCCTGGACCGAGAGACCCTGGACTTATTCCCGCTCAGCCTCAAACGGGTTCACCCGAAAATCGCGGTGATTCCCGGATAAATCGCACTCCTGAAGCGGGAACGTTCCGCCGGTCTGACCCGGACTCCATCCCGAAATGGCCCTAACCTCACCTTGGAGCGCTAATTACTCCGACTCAGGTGCCCAAACGTTAAGAGCTTAGGATTGCCAGTCCGTTGAACTCACGTTAACCTCCAAAAGTTCCGCCTCCTCACTAGTGTACACGGACACCTCGTGAACACGTTCATAAAAACGACACCGCACAGACCGTCACCTTCGACACCTGTCCTCATCTTAGGAAAAGAAAAGACAGTTCCCGTGTAATGATTCCTGGCGGCCAGAGACTACTCGAAGTCGACTTCGACGTCCCGAAGGGGCGATATCTCGACTGGGTGTCGCCTGATCGTCTGCCGTAGTCCGTCGTCCTTGGAAAGCCTCCGTCCGTCTTGAACCATACCTTCGGCGGAGAACCTAAGTTGCTGACTTAGCCCCTCCGGCAGCTAACTCGGCGTTCTGACAGTCCAGTTCGTTGGTCACACTTGCGTTGAGGTACCCTATGTCCGGGGTGTGCAGTCCTGCCTCGAGCGCACGAAACAGTGGCCTGTGTGCAACTAGGTGGCGATCGTTGACCGTACAGAGCCAGGGCGGACCTCCATGACTTGCCGAAATTCAAGTTACCTAACGTCGCAGCGGAAGAGGGAGAAATCCTCGCAACCCCGTGGCAATAGCATCCAATTCTCGGACCAACGAGAATTGGCTGCTATTGCCTACCTGGAAAGCAACGAAGACCGAGGGCCAAAGCAAGACCAGGAGGTCGACGCACATCAAGCGCGAAAGTTCAGATCGCGACAGAAGGGAAGGGGGATTTCTCAGCAGCCTAGAACTGCCAAATCATGCGCCCCTAGGCCCAACAGTCGCAAGAAAGGATCAGCAAGGCCATGCCTGGAAGATTTACAGCGCCGGACAACGCAAATCACGACACGAGATCGCTGGGAATCCCCAGCAGATCACCGACGCATCGCCTACACCACCAAAAGAGGGGAACGAGGGGCTGCACGAGGAGAACAAGGATACTGACGCCTTCTAGAAAAGGCTAAAAGAAGCCAATGCAAAAGAACCTATGGGGGGTTATTCTAGTGTCTGAAAGTCCACTTTGGGTGAAGGACGTGCACGAATTTTTGTTTTTCTAATGATTGCGTTAAAACGACCCCCGTTTGCGTGTTATACAACAAGAGACGGGGACTGTACAGCGGCGTTGCGCGGCACCCAGGCCGCGTGCCTCTGTGAAAGTAGTCTAGTTAGATAGCGAAGAAGAAGAGGTCTCTAGAGATACCTGAATTATAGCCGCACGCGATAATTAAGCAAAACCTGTTTTCCAGCCCAAATAGCTAAGAGCGGGGGCAAGCGCTGTCTACCACGCAACGCATGCACAGGGGAAGGGTATTTTAGCGGACCTCAACAATTAGGGCACTTCCGAGGGTAATACAAAGTGCGCTAGGTAACACTAGCGATTTTAGGAACCACTATAACCCCGCACTGGCGCGGGAAAGCATTTCGTATCAAAATCGCAACTCCCCCGACTTTCCGAGCCGCGACAGCACGGCGCTAGGCAGCACGGCGACGGCACGCCAGAGATGAGTAGCAAGAAGGGCTTCTAGGGGAGCCGAATAAAGGGGGTAGTACGGATAGGAGAAACTATTCAGAGCCTTGAGGCTCAGTAGCGTTACCAAAGGAGCGGAAAACTAGGAAACGGTCAGCTTGGGCCGTAACTTACCTTATACTCGGGAAAGGCCACAATGGCCCACGGACCGCTAGCGCGGAACTACGGTTTGTCGGTTTCTGAAAAGCCTTTTTAGAGCTCCTAGTGGAGCCTAAGAAAGCCACTAAGGTCTTTAGATTAGGAAAAGAGCCTAAAAGAAGTACACAAAGGAACAGGTAAGGTCAGGAGACCCAACGCGGCAGTTCTCCCGCCTTAGAAGCAGCATGCACCGACACCGCGAGCCAACCGGCGCGGTACACAAAACCCAGAAGGCGGCCCGTGAAGGCAAATTAGAGTCTTTCGGTGCAAGCCAGATATCAGCAGAAAGCAAAACACATTTACTAACAAGATAGCACTGGTAAGCAAGAGGAGTACTACGGAAAAGGAATGGGAACGGCACCGGGAGCTTTGGCGAGCCACAGCGGCTCGCGGGAGCCAGCGCACCTACCGGCGAATTGAGCCGGAGAAACCACGGTTTCCACCCGATCCCGGGCAAGGAACCGTGCAAAATGAAGAGAAAATGCACAAACACGCACCCAGAACACCCCACATCCTGCGTCTGACGCAGGAGCAAGCCCAGCTCCCCGCGGGCCAGGCCAGTCGAGCGAGGCCTGGCGGCCCGCGATGTGTCGTGTGCGTGCAGTCACTCGGTTTTTGATG
Organism: Cystoisospora suis; assembly: GCF_002600585.1. Lineage (NCBI taxonomy): Eukaryota > Apicomplexa > Conoidasida > Eucoccidiorida > Sarcocystidae > Cystoisospora > Cystoisospora suis. The sequence continues at coordinate 3,390 of NW_027160678.1, forward strand.
GTGAAAAACTCGTTCCTGCTGTAAAAACTCGTGAGCCAAGTTAGCCGCCGGAGGGGCTACGTCTGTAACTTAGGTTCTTCGCCGTAGGTATTGGTTCTCGGTGGACAAGCCTGCGTCAAGCCAGCAGACTATGGCAGATGATCAACACGCACCAAGTCAAGACAGCACCCCTTCGGGACGCCGAAGTCGACTTCGCGTAGTCTCTGGACGCCAAGAATCATTACAGGAGCTGTCCCCCGCGCGGCTGGCCCATCCCTGTATACACGAAAGTATTGGTTCACGACGGAGGAGGACTGCTCAAGGTCTACGGACTATGGGAGACGATCATGCGATACCCAGCCGAAATGTCACTCCCTCGGGACGCCGAAAGCGACTTTAAGTAGTCTCTGGACGCCAAGAATCATTACAAATTGGTGGGCACTGCGAGGAACCTCGACAGTCCACCAGCGGAAGCGCCGCACCTGTGAGGGCAGTCACCCTGGAGGGCCCCAGATCGGTCACCCCAACGAAGGGAATCGATTGGGGAGACGGCAGCACCGACCCAGAGCTCTCATTAAAGTCCAGGATACCCGCACCACCCGTATTCTTCTTAGGGGAGAAGACACGGGGCCGGACGAGTCGGGAGAGGAGTTTACCGCTGACGGCCAGCATGACGGCGGGAGCCTCTCCGCCCAGGACATACTTTCTGGGCGAAGAAAAGAATCAGGAAGACCTGGATTGGCTGTCCAAGGTCATGAGTAA
>NW_027160678.1:4271-4498 GCF_002600585.1 Cystoisospora suis
GCGAGCAGACAGTTAGCGCAGCCAGCATAGTGTAGCGGAGCATGAGCGGACGCGTAGAAAGTCAGACCTAGAGTACTTAGAGCTTTATAATAGTCATTTGCGTATAATAGAAGCTTTACTTAGCTATTATAGTTATTATTCCGTGCGGGGCGGCTAATAGTTGAGTCGTCCCCTGCACGGTAGCCGCGGGCTGCGCAAGCCGCGCGCGATTCCACACTCGACTCAGC
>NW_027160679.1:0-2174 GCF_002600585.1 Cystoisospora suis
TAGATGGTTAGCAAATGCCTTTTGCTTTCTATTGATGCCTAATTTACGTGGAAAGCTTGTGTTTTTTTTTGCCGGACTGCCCTCTGCTTTTCTGCGCCCGGCGCCCGTTGTCTTGCGGCGCCCTGCGCATGCTGCTTCTAAAGCGGGAGGATTTCCCGCGTGGAACTTTCTGCCCGCTCGAGGCCTTCCTGTGTTTCCTCTGACTAATTTCTCTGTTCTAGCGATCTTATGGCTTGATTCGGCTCCCCTAGGAGCCATATTATTCCCTTCCTGAAATCCACGGTCCGTAGTTTTCCCCTCCGGGTTCGTGGGTCAGCTTAGCTACTCGACTATTAGACTTGCTTTGCGGCCCAGGTGGGTCTTTTCCTTTATTTCTTGTTTTAGTTTGATTTTTCTGAGCTTCGAAGCTTTGACTGGGCTTGCCTGCTTACTCCAACGCTATTAGGCTCCCCTAGGAGCCCTCCTAAGCATGTGGTCCCGTTGCCGTGCTGCCTAGCGCGGTGTGGCGCGGCCCCGGGAAATTCGGTGTTTGCGCCTTCGGGGAAAATCGCTTTCCTGCTTGAATGCGGGGTTATAATATTTCCTAAAATCGCACAAGGTGCCTAACGCACCTTGAATTAGCTTCTCAAGTGGTCTGGCTGCTGAGATCAGCCGCAATCGTGTTCCGCTACGCGCGAGTTGCAGGGTAGACAGCGCGTCCCCCTGCTCTCTGCTATTCTGGGCAAAAATATCGATTTTCCTAATTTAGCGGGTACGGCTTCAAATTGGGTATCTCTAGGTACGTCTTCTTCTCCTCTATCTAACTAGGCTGATTTCAAGGCGGTGCGGGAGCTAGGTGACGCGCGAGATCGCCGTGCGATTTCCGACCCCTGCTCTAGATCACGAAAACGGTGTCGTGCATCTCCTTTGCGCCCAACCGGCTTCTGACCCCTGAGAACACTCCCAGTAGGTTCTTGTGGATCCCTTCTTTCTTTTAGCCTTTCTCAGAAGGCGTCAATTTTCTTGTCCTGCTTGCGCCGTGCTCTGTTCCTCTTCCGGCGACGGTGTAGGCAATGCGTTGGCGATCTGCTGGGGATGCTCAAAGTTCTTGCGCAACGAGTTCGTCTTTTCCGGGGCTGTAATTCTCCCTGTATGCCCCTGCTGGGCTTGCCTCGCGATTGCTAGGTCCATAGGTGCGTCTGACGGTTTCCGGTTGCTAGAGAACCCTTCCGACTCCTGTGGCCCGATCTTCGCGGTCGAAGTGCGTCGGTCCCCTGATCTTGGGTTTGGTCCTTCGGCTTTGACGCTCCCGCGTTAGAGCGCTCTTTGTCCCCAGAATTGATTGTTGTTGTTGCGGGGTGGCAAGCTCCCTTCCTTGTCCGCTGCATCATTATGTTTCCTGAGTCTCGGCAGGTTGCGGGTGCCTAGCTTGACTCCGTGCGGTCTCCGATCGCCATTTCGATAAAAAAAAAAATAGGGAACTATTTCGTGGCGATCGAGGCAGGATTGCAAAAGCCTGACATTTACCGTGCCCAAGCGCAGCAGGGCCTTGCGTACGTGGTGGATTTTCCGGGGCCCGCGCGTTTACATCGCACAGTGAATACAGGATTCCTAGGGAAGCGGAGTGTGCGCGCGCCACTTGCGCGTGCCGCCTTTTGTCAGCGAAGCGGCCTCGAGACGGTCTTTTCCAGGCGGCACCGCTCAACGTTTTGAAGTCATCAGGAGCCCTGTGTCCACTCCTACTCCGTTGAAGCTGTTACCGGAGCGCGGGCGTAGAAAAGGCGGACTGAAGAACCGAGTGCCAAGAAAATGGAAAGACCCGGAGCTGCGTTCCAAGCGCGGGAGAGCTTTGTCACGCCGGGCGGTCTGCCAGCACCGGAATATGGACCTGCTAAAGCGTGTAGCGCTAGCGAGGGGCAGCAGCTTAGACGAGGAGGTAGTGGAACACCTGCGCTGCGACTCCACGCCGTCGCCCTCTGTGCCGCGCCGCTCATTGAATACCTTGCCGAGGGCGAGGTCCACTGAGCGCACTGCTCTGCGTCTCGGGTGCGGTAACTGGATACGCGTCGAGCCTTCGCGGAAGAACGAGGAAGAAACTTTCCAACAAATTGTGGCGTCTGTTGTTTAGTCTGCCCCGCTGCAGGCGCGCTACTCCAGCACCCGGCTCCCAGGTGACGTGCCCCTTAAGGACGAGG
>NW_027160680.1:0-1006 GCF_002600585.1 Cystoisospora suis
CCTTAAGCGTGTTTTCTTGCTTTCATTCACTTCTTCCGAGCTTCGAGGCTCTGGATAGGTTCTCCTATCCTTATTCTACTTCTTAGGTTTCTCCTAGAAGCCCTACTTGTTCCGTGTGTGGGTCGTACTGCTGCCGTGCCACCTAGCGCGGTGTGCCGTGGCCCGGAAGGTCCGGAGGTTGCGATCTTAACGAAAGTTGATTCCCCGCGGGTTATGATATTTCCTAAAATCGCCCGTGAAGCCTGACGCACTTTGAAGTAGGTTTGCAAGCGGCCTGGCCGCTGAGGTCGGCCAAAATCGTGCTCCGCTGCGTGCGAGTTGCGGGGTAGACAGCGCGTCCCCCGGCTCTTTGCTACTCTGGGCGAAAATAACGATTCTCCTAAATTAGCGAGTACAGCTGCAATTTAGGTATCTCTAGCTACCTCGTCTTCTCCTCTGTCTAAGTAAACTAGTTTCAAGGCGGTGCGAAGCCTAGGTGTCGCGCGAGGTCGCCGTGAAATCCCGGCACCCTGCTCTGGCTCACGCGAAGGGGGTCGTGCAGTTCCTTTACACCAAACCGGCTTCTGATTCCTGAACACGCTCCCCACAGGTTCCTGTAAATCCCTTCTTTTTTTAGCCTTTCCTAGAAGGCGTCAATCTCCTTGTTCTGCTTGCGTCGAGCCTTATTCTTCTCCAGCGGTGGTGTAGGCGACGCGTTGGCGATCTGCGGGGGATGCTCAACGTTCTTGCGGGGCAAGTTTGCCCTCGTCGAGGCTGTAATTCTCCCGGTATGCCCCTGCTGGGCCTGTCTCTCGATTGGTCGGCCGCTGAGTGCGTGATCTGGCCGTTCGCAGCTCTCGGGAGGTCCGTCCGCTCCGGCTGTCGCGTTCTCGGCCTTTGCGCTTGGTGTGAATCGATCTCCTGGTCTTAGGCGGAGCTCTCCGGCCTCTCTTCTCTCGCGTTAAAGAGCTGCTAGGCCCTAGCATTGGTTGTTGTTCACGCGGGGTTGTGTCAGGGCGGTTGCCCA
>NW_027160681.1:0-621 GCF_002600585.1 Cystoisospora suis
CCTAGGGGAACAAAAAAGAAACAGGCGAGGGCGGAGTTGGACTGCTAAAAAAGCAAGCAACGACGGTGGACAGAAGGAAAAGAGCTAACAAGACGAGAAGAAACAAGGTTACGGAAAAGAAACAACTACCGCCGCGAAAGAAAGAGTCGGCTTGTAAGCGCGAAGGGGGAAGCGTAGGAGCAGGACAGGGAGCGAAGCTGGAGGATCGAAAAGAGGTCAGGAAACTCACCGTGCAGAGAGCCCCCCGAAGACCGCGAGGCGGCGGAGGGGGAGCAAGAGAAGAGGCAGAAGGAGACACGTCGGCAATAGAGTCGCCAAGAGGCCGCCGCCCGTCGGAGGGAGAAGCAGGTCGAGGCCTCTTGGGAGGGGAAAAAAGGTCCTCGAAGAAATCCATGGGGCAAATGGTCGAAGGAAAGAGAAAAGGAGGAATAAGGAACGGCAAACGAAAGAAGGAACGCGAGATGTCGCGCCGCCCAAGGACGACGCTGGACCGGAAACGGAAAGCGGAGGAAAAGAGCTCTCGAGGTCGAGAAACGCAAAGGGAAAGGTTAAGGGCAAGAAAGGGACCTGGAAACAAACAAATAAGGGAAAACAAACAACAAAAACGGAGGAGAACAGACA
>NW_027160682.1:0-4459 GCF_002600585.1 Cystoisospora suis
ACCGCCGCAGTGCATCCCAGAGCACCGGCGGACCGTAGCGCAGTGTTGCCGTAGCGGAGCGGCGGCAGCACACGTGGCAGTACAGGAACAAGACGCCTCGGACGCAACCGTGTGTGACAACAGAGCTGGTGTCAGAAGTGGGATTTTCTCCTGTACACCTTGCGAGCGGCTCACTCTCGGAGTGAGTCTTACTGCCAAGTGGACGGGGATCCACGGGTTTGGTCGAACGAAAGAAGAATGCCTCGCACCATAGGAAACAGGGCGCGGGGTGCATCTGGGCGGACTCCCGGAGCGTCTGAGAGCATGACGGGCACATCACCTGTAGCAGAGGAGGAAGCGATGGAACCCAGCTCTGCGCCGGATGTGCATCAATCCCCCGTAGCGACGGACTCTCAACCACTGCAGGACCAACTAATTAGGACACTACAAGAGGCACTGGCAGAAATGCGCTACATGCAGAGGCGGACCGAGGAACTACACCAGCGGGAACGTGACCAGCTGCAGGACAGTGTACGCCTATTAACAGAACGAGAGGAGCGCAGCGGATGTGAAATTGCAGAGCTAAAGCTGAAGCTTTCGGAGCTTGAAGGCAAACTAATCAGCAGCCAGCGGCAAGACGGTACCGGTCAAAGAGGACCGTACACCACCGAGATCCAACTGGACCCTTTGCCCGCGTACCCTACCGACAACAGCTCGGACCCGCAGGACTGGTTCATTCACTTAGAAACAAAAGGAGACTTCCCGAGCCGTGACGACGAGTGGAAGGTCAAGGCTCTTTTGAAGTATTTACCGGACCAGTATCACGCTGAGCTCCTGCCTTGTCTCTCGGAGCCCGGGCCCAGGTATGAAAAGATGAGGGATCAACTGATCGTGCAACATCCTACTTATGAAGGCTATCCGTTGGGTTACTACAAGCGGAAGGTGGATGACCTTAAAAGTATGTGGGTCAACCCCGCGCAGATGAGAGGCTATCTACTGAAGCTAAGAAATTTACAAAAGAAAATGTGTGAAAAACTAAACACACCTTCGGCTATTTGGGACGAGGAAACGTTGCGAAGTGCCTATCTAGAAGCTCTCCCAGCTAGGATGACCCACATGGTGGTCGCTGGTGGAGATTTCAACCGGTTAACGCTGGAACAACTGCAGGCACGGGCCGAAGCTTTCGCCCTCGGCGAGCACCTACAAAGAGGAAAACCAACCAACACACAACGGCTCCCCCTGCAAGCATTTTAGTAACAAAGGAACTGAAGCACGACCACGGCAGCTGCTGCTTTGAGTGTGGTTCGAACGAACATTGGGCAAAGGATTGTCCGCACCGTGTGGCAAGGGTGGAGCGACGCCGCTCTGGGGAATCGCGTACGGAGTGCCGACTGTGTAGGAAACGAGGACACGATGTCAGGGACTGCTGGTTTAAGGGGATGACGCGCTGCAGGAACTGTCAAGGGTTCGGCCACCAGGAACGGGAGTGCCGGATGAGCAATCTGGCGGCTCTCGGGAGAACCTCCACAGTGAGGGACCAGCGCGCCAGTCCGGCCGCGAGCCCCAGCCGACGGCAGGTCGACAGGCGGCGACAATCCAGGAGTACCAGCCGTACGCCATCACGTAGCAGATCAAGACGACCGCGCCGCTCACCCTCACCGGTCGGGTGGCCAAAGAGGATACGCATCCCAACGAAAAAGGTGTCGTTTGCTTGCGGAGTGAAATTCAGCACGGACCTCGCGAAGTCAGAGCCATCTAGTGTACCGCATCCGGACCGGCAGGATTCGTACCAATGCAGTGCAAAAGTTTGGGGAACAGTAGAAGGAATCCGCGTCAGAATGCTTCTAGACTCTGGTGCGGAGGAGAGCATCATCGGCAAACAGCTGGCTCTACGACTGCAAAATGCGGGAGTACCATTTGAAAGAGCCGAAGGTCGTAAAATGTGGGGATTTAGCTGTAAACTTGGTCAACTGCCAGTGATTGCATCTGCAGACGTCCTGTTCAGAGTGGGGCCAGTAGCCGTGCGGGACACCGTCCTGGTGGTTGAAGAGTCTGTGGAGAACGTAATTGTTCGCTTTGGGTTTCAATACCTTGCAAGGTTAACGGTGGACCCCATCGCAAGGTGTCTTCGGTTTGCGGATTTCCCGGAAGTAACTGTGCCCTTGCTCGGCAGGACTGAGAAGACTATGCTTCTGAGAGCGGCAGTAACAGTCTCAATCCCCCCATGCTGTGAGCAATTCGTGCAGGTTCGACCTACCAATGAATTCCCGACACCGGTGTGTATAACTCCTTTTTATGGACCAGGAGCCCACGCGAGGAGGTTTGTAGCAGTGCACGGTTACTCACAAGGGCAGATAGGTCGCATTCTTCTCATGAATTTCACACGCCGACCATGCCGCATCCTCGCAGGAACTATAGTCGCTCGGATTGAGGAATGCGCGGAGAATCCAGCAGTAAGCTGCGTTCGAACGCAGGCCAGCAAGCAAGACATAACTACGGAGCAAGACGACTGGGTAAGTGAGATGCCATCCCTTCGGGTTACGCAAGCCCACAGAACGCCAGATGAATTCAGGAGGCTACAGGATTTGCTGCGGGAATATAGGGATGTGTACAGGTTTACCAGTGACCCCCCTACCCAGTGTCGTGGTGCGGTAGCAACCATTAATACAGGGACAGCCAAGCCTTGCTCCACACCGCCCTACAAAAAGTCCCCAGCTGAGAAGCTCGTCTTGGAGCAAGAAATTGCTAAAATGAAAGCCCACGGGATAATAGGACCAAGCACCTCCCCCTGGTCCAGTGGTGTGGTGCTCGTCCCAAAAAAGGATGGCTCATGGAGATTCTGTGTGGACTATACCAAGCTCAACAAGGTGACCGAAAAGGATGTCTACCCCCTACCACGAATCGACGACCTCCTTACTGCGCTACAAGGCGCGTCATGCTTTAGCACACTAGACATGGCGGCAGGGTACTGGCAGATACCCATGGCTGAAGACGATAAGAAGAAAACAGCGTTTGTTACTCGTGCGGGCCTCTACGAATTCAACGTGATGCCCTTCGGATTGTGCAATGCGCCTGCAGCATTTCAGCGCCTGATGGACGCGGTCCTAGGTGGGATTAAATGGACTATGGCGCTTGTGTATCTAGAGAACATTGTTGTATTCTCTACAAGTTTCGAAGAACACTTGAATCGACTACGGATGGTGTTGGACAGCTTCAGAGCGGCAGGGGTGAAATTGAACCCGAGGAAGTGCCGTTTAGCCTTACCAGAGATCACCTACCTTGGACATGTGGTCAACGAGAAGGGCATTAAACCCGACCCCCAGAAAACGCGGGTGCTGAAGGACTACCCATCACCTACAACACCGCGGGAACTCCGACGGTTTTTGGCACTAGCGGGGTACTGCAGAAGATTTATCAAAGGATTTGCTCAAATAGCCGCACCCCTGTACGCCCTAGTAGCGAAGGAAACATGGGAATGGAGCGAACATTGTGACAGCGCTTTCCACAGACTAAAGAAAGAGTTAGCAACAGCTCCCCTCCTACACCATCCACTCCCGGACGTTCCCTATATAATAGACTGTGATGCGTCAACGGTGGGTTGGGGCGCTGTACTTCAGCAGCAATTGCCAGGTGAATCATCATCTCGGATTATCGCGTACGCCGGCCGGGTTTTAGCTCGGCAGAAAAGAAGTGGTCGGCCACGGAACTCGAAGCGATGGCTGTAATATGCAGCCTCGAAGAGTTCCGCGAATATATATAGGGACGACAGTGCATAGTCCGTTCAGATCACGGCTCCATACGATGGCTTCAGGCAGCAAGAAAAGGCCGCTTGGCGCGCTGGGCGTTGCGTTTACAGGAGTTCGACTTCGTGCTACAACACCGGCGGGGGGCCCAGCAAGCACACGTTGACACCATCTCCAGGATGCGAAGACAGCAATCAGACAACAATAAAAGCGAAGTATGGCGGCGAGCACCGGGTGCTGCAGACAGGATCTTCCCAGACTACGCATTTGCTTCGGTAGCAAGGTGTAGTCACGAGGACACTTTCAACACCTCACCTCTACGGGACCCTTCAAGCGGAAGAATCATACAAGAGCAGAGGGCGGACAACGAATGCCAAGCGATCGTCAAAGCCATTCGCACCGGGAATGCTGGCGTCGGCCCACGATGGTGGCAACTACTGCCACAATTCGTACGCGAAGACTACCTCACACACGACGGTATTTTGTACAAACAAGGGGAAGCAGGGGTGCTCAGAGTATTCGTGCCCAAGACAGTACGCAGTGAACTCGTATGGGCGTATTACTCGGGACCGCTAGGAGCCCACCTCGGAGCAGAGCGAATGTATACCCAGCTCAGACGCAGGTATTCGTGGCCTGCGATGCGGGACGATATCAAAAGAATGGTGGATGGATGTCTTTCGTGTGCTCGTAGAAAACCGGTAGACTACAGGCAACACCTCGTGCCAGAGAAACAAGCT
>NW_027160682.1:4701-5741 GCF_002600585.1 Cystoisospora suis
GTGGGGTGTACTGAAGCTACGCATAACTCCATACAACCCACAAGCAAATGGTGTCGTAGAATCCTTTATGAAAACACTAGGTAACGCTCTCGCCTGCAGGGTGATGGATAAGGGAGGAGACTGGGATAACTATTGTGCGGCGGTGGCGTTCGCGTACCGCACGAGCCCTCATGTCACAACGGGTCAGGCACCTTACTATGTGGTATACGGGATTGACCCAGTACTACCAATTGACAGGCAACTGGACGGTGACACTACTAAGGGGGCGGCGGCTATTGTGGAAAGAGTGAGGTACCTTCGCAAACTCAGGAACGACATCTTCCAGAAAATAAACAATCGGGTCAACCACGCCGCAGCAGACAAACAGCCGAACGAACTCAGCCCCGGGGACCTTGCCTTGGTTCGATTGATGGGGGCGGACAGGACGAAAGGGCCAAGCAAGTTGGCCGCAAGATACAGCCTGCCGCATCGTGTCGTGGCTTCTCATGCTAGTGGTGCGTTCTATGATGTGATAGACCTGCAGACAGGGGTCATCCGAAGGCTCAGTCATCGCCTGCTGCGTAGGTTCTCCCCATCCGTCCTCACGCCTGACACGATCCCAGGACCGTCCTACGGCGATCTGTCTTTACCGCGGGCCCCCGGGGGCGACTCTAGCAAGCATAGACGCCGGCAGAACTCTCAGTCTCCCAGCGTGGAAGACGGCGGCTCAGACCGACCGGAAGCGAACTGCGTGGATACGAAGGTCCCAAAGAGCAACACCGCCATGGGGAAACGATAATAGAGTCAACGCCAGGATGCGCCGAGCGACGATGAAGACGCTCAGTGACCGATCACGCACGGCAGCGCGGAGCAGCCCCAAAGCGCCTTAACGCCATGGGATACCCAGCCCTGACCACGAGTGACGCCACGAGCAGTCCAACCGCGCCGAGCAGCCAGGGCAGCGTGTACGAGGAGGTTGGGAGACCTGTGAAATCTGGCAACAAGGGACGTTGCCAACTCAAGTGGGGGAAGAGAAATGGTATCCCGTTCGGGGATGGTTC
>NW_027160683.1:0-216 GCF_002600585.1 Cystoisospora suis
TCCTCTTCTTCTTCCTCTTCGTCAGCATTTCCTTCAACGTTGATCTTGACAGGAAAGCAGTGGCGAGAACTGCATGAAGTAGAAATTCTCGAGCTGCAGACACCTCGCCCATTAAGGACCTATAGCGAGGTGCAGCAACTCTTTCCGGGCTTTTTTCATTTAGAAGGAATAGCTCGATTCTCGAATTGATAGACGGCAAACTGTCTGTTTCTTCTC
>NW_027160683.1:653-7656 GCF_002600585.1 Cystoisospora suis
CATATCTATGTATATACACATATCTTCTGTATATGAATATAGGTACGTATACGATTATAATGAAGTCTTTTTCCTACTTGGAAAAGTTGTTCGAAGCCTTCTAGGGGAAGAAAGCAAATGTGGCGAAACGGGTCTACGCGTCTTTAAGAGAAAAGTTGTATCGATTGTCTTTGCAGCGGTCTCAGGGGTATTCATAGACTACGCGCTCTCTCATCCGAGACTGTCTTATAGTCCGAGTGGTATGGTCTACTCGATTTACCTGTCTATGTATGTAGCTGTGTGTAATGTATTTGTAATCTATCTTTTCGTATGCTGTAAGAAAGAAAAGGAAGAAGACTGCTCGAAGAAAAGAAGACAAAAGAGCGAGGGTGCCTGCTCCCAAGAAGAGATAGATTCAAGATAGACAGATACATTACAGCTAGATAGATTAAAGATAGACGGGCAGATAGAATGAAGATAGATAGAGAGATAAATAGAGAGATAGCTGCAGGTCAAGAGATGCTGGATTTCATCTTTGTCTCCACCAGGCGTCTCAGCGATCATTCAGAAAGGTTTGTACGTATATGTATATGTATGTCTATGTATACATAAACATACATATATCTATACATGCAGTAAGTTTGTTAAAGGCTTGAGAGGGGTAGAGATAGGGATATTTTCCTAACTGGGTGAGTATCGATGGCTAGCTATCTTTCTTTGTTGTGATGAACTTCTTTCGGCGCTTGGTGTAGAGGCAGAAAGAGAGTCAATAATAGAGATTTCTTCTTATTCTTCTTTCTCCATCTCCTAGGGCTTCGCTCGACGTTTCTTCAAGTGTAAAGCAAAAGAAGATTAAGAAGATAGAGAGAGAGAAGGTCGAGTTTAATAGAAGGGAGCAGTAGATATAAAGTGGCTGGTGTATTTATGCTTAAACAATCTTTCTCTTCTTGTTCCTCTTCTCTCAAGTCGTCTTCTTTCGTTGTCAATGCAGTCTAGGGAATGAATGAAGTGGCTTCATTAGCTCATATCATCGCAGTAGAAAAAGAAGAAAAAGAACATAACTGATGTACATACATACATATATATACATATATATACATATATAGACATACATACATAGACATACATACATGTATCTATATAAATGTATATATACATCGCTAGCAAATAAGACAGAGGAATTTTCCTTCAGTAAAGAGACTGTATTTGAAAAGACGAAGATCTGTTATATAGAGAGACACGTACATAGACGTATTATGCATATGGTCAACGGTGTTGGCTAGGTGTATGTACACCTCATTTGATGAGATGTGTATGTGTTCCCATCTTTTATTTGGTAAACCTTTTCAAGACATTCTTTCTCCGCTCTCCTTATCGATGGCACCAATTGCAACTCAAGTATCGATACTCTTGTCTTCCTTTTCTTTTCTTGCAATTTCTTTACGTCTTCTTGAAGTCTGGAACACTGCGACGGCCTCCTCCGAGAGAAAAGAAAATTCTTATGCTTGAACTACAAGCGAAGCTACACTTGATTTGACGATATCTGTCTTGAATAGGGAATAAGACAGAGGGAGAAAGAATGAAAGAAAGAAGAAGAGAAGAGAGAAAGGAAAGAAGGTGTGTCGCTTCTTTTCTCTTCTTTTCTATCTTCACCATAAACGACCATACCGATCACTTCAGCCTCTTATCAAAAGAGATGTACTGAGAGGCATATTCTGTCTTTATCAGCCTTGTCTCACTTCTTTTTCTCTTCCTCTTCTTTAGTGTGTTTCTTTTCTTTCGTGGCTACAGTGAAGATTTAGGATATCTTCTTATCTCTCTATCTATCTGTCTCTATGCCGGTTTACCGAACCCATCGACACAGGCCCTGCTTCTCGTTCTCTGGAAAGCGAGCGAGCGAGCTAGAAATCTTCTTATCGAAGAACCTGACTTTCTTCACTCAACCTCTGATTCTTCCCTATTCTTGTTCATTTCTGAACCTTCACTTTCTTTCTTTCTTTTGTGTCTTTCTTTGGTCGACTTCCCTCCATCGTGAAAGAATGGGGTTCTCGGCTTCATAGAAGAAAGACTTCATGTGTCTCGTCTTCTTTCGATGAGGGGATTCATCTCTCTACTCGCACCCTCATCATGGAGATATAGATAGATAGATGCTCTCATCGTATCAGAGAATGAAGGCATGTGCATGCATGCAAACAACTCTTTAGCTCACTGCGTAGAGGGAAGTAGGTTTGGTAAAGGATAGAAGTCTCGAAGAGGATTTGTATGAGAGAGGAAGAAGACACCTTGATTTGATTGGATAGATGCCTAGAATACAAGAAGAGAAAGAAGGGGAAAACAAGATGGAGCTAGGGTGTACATACACCTGAAAAAGTGGAGGTCACACTGTAGGTGTGTGGTTTGTTGGTAAAGAAGAGCAAAAGAAGATTGAAGAGAAAGAATTCTCTATCTTCGAGATTTTCTTAAAACGGTCAGTCTCTCTTTTGTTTGGTATATGGCCTGATAGGCTGAGGGCCGGCAGTAGTTAGCGCTTGTCATCTGGACGTTCATTCCTGAGGTGTATATACACCTCATCTTTGAATAACTTGGCATGGCCTTCGTCACCAAAGGACTACTAAGCATGAGCATACATGAGGAAATTCTAGTTGTATCAATACTAAACAGATATCAATTTCCCTTCTTAGCATGATAAATGGCGACGTCTCTCGAAATGTCCTTCTCCTCGGCAATCTTGTCTCATCTATGGATAATCCGCCATACGTCCGTCCCTTTCCACTTTCTTCTTCATCTTTTGGTCATTTTACTTGAACGTGACAGAAGACAAGAGAGCGAGTAATGGACGTCAATCGGGGTACCTCACCTGATAGTGAAGGAAGAAAGGAACATTTTCAAGAAAAAGGAAGAAAGAAACGATAACGAAAGAGTGTCTGTCTTCTTATTCGAAGGAACAAACCGGAGAGGAGGAACAGAGGGAATAGCTACCTGGCCACACTGGTCTAGGTTTCTGTTGTGAAAAGGACAGAATTCATTGCCTCGATCTTTCTATCTATCTTTCTTTCTTAGGAGTACCTCATTATTATTCTTCTTCTTCTTCTCGGTTGCTTTGACTCTGTACAACGGAGATAGAGAATAGGATTGGCGGTACCTCCCCTATATGGTAAGGTCTTCTCGTCTTAAAGATGCAGAGAAAGGAAAGAAAGTCTACACATTTTACGAATAAGACAAGGAAGAAGCGCAGGGTTTCCTTGTTCTATTCTCTTCAAGTAAGAGTACGACTAGGTAGATCGACAACCTTTCATCGAAAAGAGAGGACTAAAGCGAAGGTGTCCCTCCCCCGCAACTATCCAAACACGAGCCGTGCACCAAGCTAGCAGGTTATTCATATTCAAGAAGATCGAAAAGACCAGCCTTTAGTTAAAAGAGAATCGACCACAGGAATATCAAACGAGAAAGACAAGAAAGAGGATACATGTGTCCTCTTCATGAAAAGGTTCGTCGAGACAGTTTCATACGTAGGCTTCCTGAAGGTGCTCTTCTTCCCTTTGGATGAACGGAGAGGACAAGCGGTGGTGTGTATGATCGAGAATCCTCTCTCAGATCAGCTTACCGGTAGGACGAGAAAAGAAGAAGAAAAGAGAAGCCGGAGATATGATAAACTTCTAGCTCATAAGCGTTCGAAACAAAGAAAGACATCTCATCTTTCTGTGGATGGGTAAAGAACAGATTCTATCTCATACTGGTCTGCGTTAGTTCACTCTTCTCCTCCCCCAGCTTCACTCTTCGATAGATAGAAAGAGGACAGAAATAAAGAAGGAATAAGAATTGTCTGCGTTTCTTCATTGATAATTCAAACAAACCAGTGAAGTATCCATCGTAGGGGAAACAGAGAAAAGGAAAGAGGGCAGGAATTAAATCACTGAATGCGTTTGCCGGGAATCGAACCCGGGTCACCTCGATGGCAACGAGGTATTCTACCACTAGACCACAAACGCGTCAAAGGCTCTTCAAGTGTACATACACCCTGTGATGAGCTGTACGTACACATCGTGATCCAGGTGTGCGGTGTGCAGTAGATAAGGAACCGATTGAGTTTGTCTCTGTCCTCTTCCCTGTGTTGGTCAGTTTCGTGTCTTTCCTCGTGCAGTACTCCTTGCTGCTGAAACTTCCAAACTCCCCTGGCTCAGAAGGATAAAGTAGATTTATCTACACCAGCAAGTACACAGATGCAACTGAAAGGCCACGATACTTCTCTCTCTCTCTCTCTCCCTCCCGCCTCTCTCTCTCCCATTCTCCTCCCGCCTTGTTCAAGTCACGATCTATCAGCCACGTGGGCATCGACTTTTCTTCTTCTTCTTCTTCTGTCTACCCCCAAGAGCTGGGAAGGCTGTCGTTATTCCTCGCGTTGTTCTCTCTCTTCTTTCTTACATCTCTTTGCTTTTTCCGACTTTTACATAACTTCTTCTTTCTTTTTCTTTCTCATAAAAAGACTTCAGTAGAAAGCAATCGAGGTATTCGAAACGTGTAAAAGGGGAGATTAGATGGGAGAGAAGTTCTCTTCACTTCCCGAGAGAGAAATCGCAGAAAGAAGAGAAGGAAGATGAAGTGTGCGACGATAGTCTAGTGTATTTGTTTTCGTCCTGTCGTTCTATGACAAGGGAGAAAAAGAGTTAAGATCCTTCTGAACGGTTCTTCTACTTCCTCTTCAGCCTTCCATTTCCTCCTCCTTTTCTCTTTACTAGGACTTGTAGACTTTTGCAATTGTATCGAACCTTGTTTCATTTCCCTCCTCGGTTTCTCTTCATTGCTTACTAGGCATTCTCTTTCTTCTTCTACATCTTCTTTGTCTCCATCTTTCTTTTTTCCTTTTCCTCCCTCGCTCTTTCTCTCTCGTATGAGAAGTTCTTGTTTCTTTCCTCCTTCTTCTTCTTGCTTTCCTCCAATTTTACGTCGATCGTAGTCTAGAGAATGAACGACACCCATACACTTGTCAAATTCTCTCTCTCTTCTTCGTTTCTTTCCTTCTCTTCTTTCTTTTCGCCCCCCCCCCCGTCCTTCTCCTTTTCTTTTTCCTACTTACCTTCGTTAGAGCCATCTATCATCAGGTGTACATACACCTAGATATGTCGAGCCGGAGAAGTCGTTCTTTCTCCATTTTCTTCTGCATTTCTTCGGAGGACATCTCGGGCCTTAATTGTTTTCCTTCATTCATAGTGACTTCTGTGTATTTTCATCATTTTATACTCCATCCTCTCCTTCTCCTCTTTTCTTTTCTTTCCTTCATCTTATCTCCCATCCTTTTCATTTTTCTACATCTGCAGGTCTCCATCCTCCTCTCACGGAAGATCACATCTCTCTCTCTCTCTCCAACTGTCTACATCTTTACTCTGCGTCTACGAATCTCCCGAAGCGCCTACTGTAAAAGTACATAAGGCCTGTAGTCACATACGTATCTATCTATATGTGATCTCACTCTGACCTGTGTATCATCTATCTATTCATCTATATTGACTGATATAGACGTATACACCCTCTTTCTCTTTCTATATGCCCCTAAGATTTATGGATCTACTTCCCGTCTGACGGGGAGGAACAAGTCGATAAAGGAAAGAAATGGCGTGAATTTCTTCATTACATAGGAAACATCTCGGGAGAGGTGTACGGACGAAGAAAGCCATATCCGTCTTTATCTCTCTCTCTTTCTCCCTCTCTCTTTTTTCTTCTCTTCTCGCCTTTCTTTTCTTTTCTCCTATTAACGTTCCACCCCCGTGTGACTTAGAAAGAACCCTAGATGTCTGTTTAACTTCTCTCCTTCTTCTTTTCCTCTCCCCATTAGCTATATACAGGTCTCTCTTCTTCACTACACCTGACCTTTCTATCCTTTTCTTCCTTCCTTCCTTCTATTCTCGTCACATCTCTCCTTCCTCGTCGAAGAATAGAAGGGAAGACAGGAGGAGAGAAGGTGCCCATTCTCTCTGACTCTTCAACCCCCACTATGGAGCCCTTGCATAAGCCTCACCTCTCTCCTTCTTCTTCTCCCCTCTCATCCTCTTCTTCTTTTCCGAGAGAGAATGACCCTACTACAGGGGATTTTATCGATGTGCTTGGCTTCCCGGAGACCGACAGTGCAGAAGAAAGAAGTGCGAAAGAAGCGCAGTGGAGAAGGCTTCTCAATACATGGAAAAGAGATAGAACACCCCACTCGTCACCACAACTCTCTTCTGGTAAGAATCCATAGAAAGAAGGACAGTTTGTCTCTCGGCGGAGACAATCCTTCTCGCGTAAGAGAAGGAAAGCTCTTCAGTCTATCATGTCTTTCTCTTGGACGTTCTTCCGTATGGATAGCAGTTGCATCTCTAGCTGGTAATTCCTCTTTCTCTCTCTGTCTCTGGATTAGGGACATGTGCCTATGTGACGGTGTGTATATTCGTGTGCCTGCGTATCTCTCTATGGGTAGCGAGGGGGCACATGCATAAGAAGGATTGATAGAGTTACTCTCTCACATACACACGTAGATATGTAGACCTAACTATACCTATACATCTCTATCTCTCTCTCTAGATATATATACATATTCATATATACATTGATATACCTACCTACGCACCCCGGTAGAGACGCATTTCCTTGAAATGAACCCCTCGTTACGTCTACGCATCTAGGGGAAGTACCAAGAAAGCTATCTATCTACCTATCTATCTCCAATCTATCTATCTATCTTTAATCTGTCTATCTATCTATACATTGTTATCTTCTCTATCGGCAATCTCTGCAATCTACCCAGGTGTCTGTACACCGTGTGAGGGCTTGCATGGTGTGTGACATATAGCACTGACTTTGCTTCGACGAAACAGATGGATTAAACATGGAGGAGATCCCTTCATCGAGAAAGCTTCCCCCCCTTTGTGTTTCTCCATTACTCACTCTTCTTTCTTTCTTTCTTTCTTTCTTTCTTTCTTTCTTTCTTTCTTTCTTTCTTTCTTTCTTTCTTTCTTTCTTTCTTGACTTTTGGTTTGGGTTACCTCACGTC
>NW_027160683.1:7898-8147 GCF_002600585.1 Cystoisospora suis
TATATATATATACATATATATCCCCATATATCTATGCATGTATGTGGAGTGTGGAACCTTCGTTATGGCTATCTCGTCGTGAGGGTGGATTCTGGACTGCGTCTTAAGCGGAAGAAAAAGCAGTCGATAGAAGGAGTGCATGCATAGATATTCTATCTTAGGGGGGACACCGCATTTGTTCTTTCTCTCCTATTATAAGCCGATACTTCTCACTTGATAGCTAGATAGATAGATCCATATATATATATA
>NW_027160683.1:8370-9159 GCF_002600585.1 Cystoisospora suis
TCTGTCTTCATCTTCTTCTTCTTCCTCTTCTTCTCCTTCTTCTCCGTATATAAGCCCGGAGAAGAGTTCTACACCTCCTCCCCTGGGCTTGAGCGACAGCTCGAGGGCTGCAGAGGTCGCTGCATGCGCGAATTCTTTAGCTTCGATCTTTCGCGTCTACGGCGTGACAGAGCAGGGACAATCGATATGTGCGCATGTCCATAGCTTCTTCCCGTATTTCTATTGCCGGGTGCCTTCTTCCATTGGACGTCGGCTTATACAAGAAGATCCTCAACACTACGGCGAAGGAACTAATGCTATTACTGCGCAGTTCCAAGCTTTCTTAGATGTAAGATGATCGAGAAAAGATAGACAATAGAATACATGTCAGAAGACATCTCTAGCTACTCCATTCAGAAAAGAAAGATCTAAATTCCTTCTTTATTGTTTCTTCTCCTCCTCTCTCTATGTCAAGATATGGCATGCATGCATGCATAGATGAATATGTATATATGTATGCATATGGAGAGTGAGAGAAGAAGATGATACATATATGTTCATATACATTTGGAAGTAAGGCGATCTTTGCGAGACAACTGCTGCATTGTGGGTTATCTCTTGCTCTCTTTTGTGTGAATGTAGGACTGGATCTTGAAGAGTCAGAGCACGGCGAAGAATTTCGAAAAGAGGTGTCTGGACGTGCGTATCGAAAGAAAAGAGGTACGCTTACCCCTCGATCTCTACTATCAGACAGAGAGAAGAGACGGCAGGTGAAGTATAGAAGGAAGAAGAAGAGAGAGAAGGAAGAAG
>NW_027160683.1:9325-9662 GCF_002600585.1 Cystoisospora suis
TTGCATGCATTAGACGTGATACTCTATATGTCTCATCGTCTTAGATATCTTTGTATCTATCGCTCTTTTAGCTTGTTCTCTACCTCAAGCACAGATTGGAAGGAGTCTCTCACTCTCTAAAAGAAAGATAGAGACGTGTCATGTAAATAGGGATATTCTATCGGTATAAGATGTAAGAAATGTATAGGGAGCAGGAAGACGAAGCGTCTTGGGAAAAGAAGCGATTTTGCTCAGTTGGAGGCATCTACTCCTTGCCGTATGAGCTGTATATACACCTGAAGTATTCTGCCCCTTTTCTATGGGTACACATCACTATCTTCTTTCCACGCTCTCTCTG
>NW_027160684.1:0-311 GCF_002600585.1 Cystoisospora suis
TTATAACCCCGCATTAAGGCGGGGAGGCAATATTAGCGGAGATCGCAAAACCGGCCTTGGCCCCAGCGCGTTGCACGACTAGCGCGCTGGCCCACGCTAGTACGATGGCCCAGGAAGGCCGGAAGTTAGGTGAAGCGGCTCCTAGAGGAGCCTAATAGAAGCAAATGAAAAGGAAAAGATCTTTTAAGTACTCTAGACGCAAAAGAAAAGAAAGCAGCACTAAGTTTACAACCTAGTAAGCCGAGCAGAGCGGCGAACGAGCCGGCCGCGCAACCCGCGCCCCAGCATGAGAGGCCAAGAGCCGGAAAACG
>NW_027160685.1:0-6013 GCF_002600585.1 Cystoisospora suis
CTACATACACTTTGAGAAGGAAAAGATAGATAAAGATAGATAGATAGATTAAAGATAGATAGATAGATTAAAGATAGATAGATTAAAGATAGATAGATTAAAGATAGATAGATAGATTAAAGATAGAATAGAGGGATGTCATAGGTCAAGGTATGTTTTCACACACAGTCCTTGTTCTTTTTCTCTTCCTTTTACTTCTGTCCCTCCATGTTGCTTTGTGGGAAATGAAGAGGAACTCTTTAATTTCTATCTAGATCAATCCTCCACTCTGTTCTCTCTCTTCCTTTTCTTTGATAGGTGTCTACAATAAGTTTTATCCTAAAAAGGGATACTTTGCATGCGCAGCCTGCGGTGCTGCTTTGTATCCTGCCTCTGCGAAGTTTGACTCAGGGTGTGGTTGGCCTGCCTTCGATCGTTTTTTCAAAGGTATGATGCTGCACCCTTGCATGCTGCAGGCTCTAGCTATGTGTATCTCTCTCTCTCTAGATATGTATATATATATTTATATATACGTAGACACGCATAGATAGATGGATGTAGATGTATCAACATATACATGGAGGGTGGTGAGATGTATGGATGGCTTAGCAGAGCGAAAGAAAGAGATAGAGGCTTTGGGTTTGCACCCTCTCCCTTGTGTCTAGCCACAGTAGAGGTGAGGAGAAAAAGAAGAAGGAATAGAGAATAATAAAGTATTCCTCTCATCTACAGAAAGAAGAAGAGAGGGGAATTATGAAGATTACATCTATGCTTTCTTACTTTGTTGCTTACTAGACTTCTATATGGTGTCTTCGTACGTGATGTATGTCTCTCTCTCAATACAAATCCTTTTCTTTCTCTTCTTCTTCTTCTCGGAGAGTTCCACTCCCCTCTCTCGACATTTTAGCTTCAGTTTCTCTCCTCCTCCTGCGAGGCTGTATACACGAATACATGCATTCCATCCGATATAGATCAGTATATGTCTATGTATATCTATAACTACACTGCAGCAATATACATATATATGCATATATACACCTTGG
This sequence comes from Cystoisospora suis, assembly GCF_002600585.1. NCBI lineage: Eukaryota > Apicomplexa > Conoidasida > Eucoccidiorida > Sarcocystidae > Cystoisospora > Cystoisospora suis. The sequence goes on from NW_027160685.1 coordinate 1,023, forward strand.
TCGAATGTATTTACTCCATATATCTATATATCTATATCTATATATATATATAGGTGTATAGGTGTGTATGTATGAGTATACGCGAGGACGGGGGTGACGGATTTTCTGTGTGTCCTTCCTGGCGCTTTCTTGGGAATGTTTCTCATCTGACGCTTTTCTTCTTCTTCTTCTGTGAAATTCATTCATTTCAGTACTTCCAAACTCACGCCTGTGGATTTGTACGAAGGGCTTTGTCTGTCTCGTCTCCGTAGACTAACTACAGCGGCAGGCGTCATCCTGCTGCTCTCCGGCATGCATCCACATCCTACATGCACTACAGCCATTCTATCTAACAAGATGTATACACATATATACATATATATATATGTGTACCTCTCTGTCGCTCCCCCCCTGCCTATGCTACCTACTAATGCTTATCGTCTCTCTCTCTCTCCATATATATATATATGTGTATGTATGCACACGTGTATCTAGTTGTGTATGTCTTCGTATTAAGAGAGAGAAGTGGGGTGGCTATCAGGTACGTCAGAGCTCTCTGGTATTTGCTTGGCTCTTATATCACGTGCATGTCTGTATGAGGGTGAATGTGTCTGTGCACGTAAGCTTTTTGCCTTCCTATGTGTGCGTGGTATATGTTTCAGGGTCCATCACAACGATAGAGGATCGATCCCTAGGGATGATCCGAACGGAGATTGTCTGTAGCAATTGCGGAGGCCACTTAGGCCATGCCTTTCATGGCGAAGGGTAAGAAGAAAGAGGTAGAATGAAAGAAACAGGAAAGACTCTTTTGTCGTTCTTTGAAGCATCTCTATTGATACTCGACTTGCATGCATGCATATGTCTAATGACCCCCTAGTGAAAGACTCTTGATGTACCTATCATCGCCTGTCAAGTGCTTCTTGCCTTCTCGAAGAGAGAAAGTGTCTTCTTCTTCCTCCTCTCTCACCCCCTTGTTCTCTCCTTATGTTTGACCTAAGCATCGACGTGTCTCTCTTCGTATCCCTATAGACATGTATAGATATCTAGATATATGCATAGATGTATATAGGTATGTGTGCAAACATAAAATGGATTCGTAGGTATGAAGGTATGGAGATAAGAGAGAGTCTCATGATTTTTGAGAGGTATGGACGTCTCCTTTCATCCTGTAGGCAAGTATGAGGTATTCATTTTTCTTGATCTTCTTCTCTTCCTTTCTCTCTTTGTGATTCTTTCCTTCTTCTTCTTTTTTCTTTTCACCATCTTGTCCTCCCTACTTTCAGTCTTTCTTGTTCTTTCTTCTTTTCTTTTTGGTTTGCTATAGGTATACAGAGACGAACGAGAGACATTGCGTGAATTCTGTGTCTGTGGTGTATCGGGAAGAAGAGAAGAATGTCCCTCTCTCACGCCAGGTCACTCTCCAGTCAGAGAAATCTAGGGAGCTGCCAGAGCACTTGAAATCCTTCGATAGTAGTCAACGGAGATAACTAGGGCAGAGAGAGACGAACTCCATCATCCAGAATCCCAAAGCGAGCCATGCATGCATGCAACGTGACTCTGTATAAAGAAGAAACACAAGAAGAAAACAGAGAAGGACAGTGAATGAATGAAAGAGAGAGAGCAACGAGAGAACGGAAGAAAAAGAAGGAGAAGCAAAAAGAAGAAGGCTGGAGAAGAGAGAGAGAAATTGTTCGAGAATGGGGGGGTGAAGAAGAAGAAGAAGAACAAGGCGACGAGGACGTTCTATGGTGAGGCAAAGGAAAGAAGAAGAAGCAGAAGAGTCGATGGTATCGTGAGAGGGGTACTAAGTCGTAGAATTCCACAGCCATACTATTAGAGGTAGGCATAAAGGGAGAGGAGGGTGAGACTGCATAGAACGGACGTTCCGCCCTTCTCTCTCTCGTCTATACCTTTCTTGTGTGGGTGACAGGTCTGGTAGGTGAGTTAGGTGAAAAGACAGCAGGGATGAATGAGAAATGTCTCTTTCCTTGGCGAAGTGTTCTCTTTCGTTTCATCTGCATGCTCCTCACAAGACCGACTTTTCTTCTTTATCTGTTTCTTTCTTTCTTCTTCTGTTAACTTTCTTCTTCTTTGCTCCTGGCGTGAAGAACGACGGAGAAAGGAAGTCCAGGAAGAAAAAGAAGAAAAAAGGAAGTGAGAGTGGGGTGAGGAAAATGAGAGATAAAGATATGTATGTCTATGTGTGCATGTGGCGTCTGTACATGGTTTGTTTCTTCATACATCCATCATCTCTAGGGGAGACACGTTGTCAGCCCGGTGTACGTACACCTCCCCCCCCTCCGGCCCCTCGATGAATGCATGAATGAATGAATGTTGTCAAAAGTCGTATGAAGAGACTTTCTTCAAGATTTCTTTCTTCCTTCTCTCTTTCTTCCTTGCTTCTTCTCCTCCGTCGTGCCTCTCCTCTAAGGTCTTAATGAATGAATGAATGAATGAAAAGGATCGATCGCGCCTCCTCTTAATCAGTCACATCTTCTTCGTATCACATCGTCGGTCGCTATATCGCATCATACACATGATCTATCCTATTCCAGTGAATGAGCTCTTTTATCTCTCTCCTAACCTTGCCGTTCGTCTCCCCGCCTACTATCCAACATGCCTAAGGAACAGCGGCGAAGTCGCGGATAGAATGGCATACAATTTCAAGGAGAAATCCTGCAGAGCTTCTTCTTTCTTCTCTTCTGTCTCGTGGAACTGATGAGAATAGAAGAAAAAGAAGAGTCAGAAGAAGAAGAAGCCCATGTATATCACCTCACCGTGACTAGATACCCCTAGTTCCTCTCTTACTCCCTCTATCAGTTGTGGTGTTCTATAGAGATAAACATCCACACACACACAAGCACAATCTATATATATATATATATAGATATATAGATAGATATATATGTGTGTATATATGTATGCCCATATATATATCGACATATGTGCACAGATATAGAGATGTCTATCTCACTCTTTCCCTAGACAAGTGTATAGAGGTGTTGAATATGTGGGTATGGTGAGTTGGGTAGCTGAAGTAGAAGCTCATCATGAAGGGACAGATAGTGGGGAGAGATGCTTTTTCATTCTCTCTCTATTTCTCACTCTTCTTTCATCGTAGAACGAGAGGACAACCTATCTCTTCTATTTTTTCTTCATCTTCTCACTCATTAAACTTGTGCTCTACACCCTCCTTCTCCCTCTATCTCTTTATCTCTCCCTGTCTCTCTCTCGTGTACTATTCTCTCCTCCTCCTAAAGAAGGCGGCGACTCTTCAGTACTACTACTTCTTCTTCTTGTGAATTAGACCTGTGTGCTTTTCTTAGCCTTAGGGGTGTCTTCGCCTTCTTACGGCGTAACAGAAAAGCTTCCTCGCTTCAAGGGACTCATACCAATTAACGACAATACATAGAGAGATAGAAATAGATAGATAAATAGATAGATTAAAGATAGATAGATTAAAGATAGATAGATAGATTAAAGATGGATAGATAGATTAAAGATAGATAGATAGATTGAAGAAAGAGAGGGAGAAAGATAGAGATGTGCGACTGTAGAATGAATGGATGAGAAGGGCCCTCTCCGGTTTCTCTTTCCTCCTTTTGATCTTCGTCTGTTCTTTTTCTTAATTTCCAAGTTGACGTAGATTTCTTTGTATCTCTTTTCATAAGTATCGCACTCATAAAGGAAAGAAGAGAAAGGGGAAGACATCGCCGGTCTCCCGATGAAGAAGAAGAAGAAGAATCGAAGTTAGTCTTTTTGAGACAAAAGAGAATTCTGTTCTCGAAACAAAGAGAAAGGACGATGTTTGAAAAGAAAGAAAGAAGAAAAGAGGACCAGTCGTAGAGCTCATGAGTGAATGGATGAAGTTCGCTGGCTAGTGGCGAAAGACTTGAAGAGAAAGAACGCGATTTTTGTCACACGCATGCAGGTGTGCGTGTCTTTGGAAAGATTCTCCTCTTCTTCTTGTCCGTTCGTCTCTCTCTTTCTTTAAAAAGATTAAGAAAGAAAGAAAGAAAGAGATGAGAAAGAAATGTGTTGCCGGCGTGGTTGCTTTCCCTTCGATCAGCGCTCAGCATGTTTCTCTGCCTGCATCGATTCTACATACATTCCCCCCTCTGTCGGCTTATATACGAAGATATGAACATAAATGTCTATATACAAAAAGAGAAACAGACAAGCAGACACACCGATAGACAGATAGACAGTTCGGCCTTATGCACATGAGTATTCTAAAGATACATACACACATATAGAGAGAGAGAGATTGATATATCTCAGACCAAACACGAGAAGGGCATTGATAAGAAGAGATAGAGAGAGGTACACTTAGAGAATCGATTCGATGAAAGAACTTCATTTTGCCTTTTTGAAAAGATTCCTCTTCTTCTTTTTCTCTAGTGATAAGGGTAAGATCCATTTGCCGTGCCTGCTGAAGAAGAGAAGATACCAGAGACTCGATTTAGACTGGAATGCTCTCGATATCCCGTCTCAACGTCGATTGCTTGGAGCGAATCGACATAAGGAGGTCGATCTCCTGAAGAAAGACGAAGAAGAGAAAAAAGCAAAACAGAGAAAGAAACACAAGAAGATCTTGTCGGTGGGAGCACCATCGAGAGGAGAAAGCAGAGGAGGCAGAATACACAAGAGATCTAGAGAAATGGAAAGGAGAAACCCTCATAGAAAGAGAAAGAGAAAAATCGTATATATACGCGTGAAGATGTGTACGTATGCTTGTATGGATGGATGGATGGATGCGCACCTAATCTAAATGAGATATAGCAAAGAGAAGGTGGCGAGCTGTTCTTTTCGTCGTCTGTCGAGATAGATAGATTAAAGATAGATAGAGATAGGATATATATGGGTGTAAGAAAACACTTCACAGATGGTATCTCCCTCTCCCGCATGTAGACTCAAACCTACTGATTCATTCAGACATACATAGACATCAAAGACATCGATGTAGACACACGTGTCTACATCCATATAGCTACCTATCTGCCTATCTCTCT
>NW_027160686.1:0-184 GCF_002600585.1 Cystoisospora suis
GGAGCCGTCGAGCTACGCCGGGCGGTCCGTGATGTGCAGTGTGCAATAGAGAGTCGGTGTTTTTCTGCTAAAAACGCGTTCCAAGTGCGGGAACTGGTAATGAGTGGATGGCTTCTAGGGAAGCCTAACGTTTTGGCTCTATTGGGGCCAGAAGGTATTAGAGGACACGGTGAAACGGCCTCGA
>NW_027160686.1:270-443 GCF_002600585.1 Cystoisospora suis
CCCGCATACACGCCGAACGCACGCCTCCGAGCTGAGAGAGGTGAGAATGTGCGAGAATCGGCCAGAATAGCATGAAGTAGGACTTCCAGTAGGCAGAACGACCCGAGAGGCGTACAACGGTATACGTATGACCCTCGGAGAGGCCGCGGGCGCGAAGACCAGTTGCTCGCCGC
>NW_027160686.1:597-3568 GCF_002600585.1 Cystoisospora suis
GCCGAAGGTATTGGTTCGGGGTGGACGAGACCTGCGCGAGGTCAACGGACTATGGGAGACAATCAGCCCACACCCAGCCGTGATATCACCCCTTCGGGACGCCGAAGTCGCCTTCGCGTAGGCTCTGGACACCAAGAATCATTACAGTATGGGAGACAATCAGGCAGTGCCCAGGAGAGATGTCAACCCGTCGGGACGCTGACGTCGGCTTCGTAGTCTCTGGGGGACGACAAGAGTCATTACAAGCTGGCCCTTTGAAGTGATTTGGGGACACAAACTACGACGTTTACGACAGCCACGCGGGTCAGCGAGCACTAAAAGTGACAGCCGGGTAGTCCGGACGCTAAATTATTGGCGGAGAAGTGAGTTCAGGAGCAGACGCCAAACTCTGTCCATTGAACATCTGCGGCCGTAACAGCTAACGCCTTATTCCAATCCTTACAGTACTTTCAATCTGAGTGTCCTTTCAGTGTACACAGGTTTGGTATTCGTACACCTATGAACTGCCTTATTCAGGATACCAACTCATACTGTTTCTAGTGCAGTTTTATTGAAAGGACCTTACTTGTCTACCTTCACTGGCTTTCTCGTAGTTCTAGAGGTAACTGACAAAGATCTCTAGATTTCCTTGACTAAACCTTCTAGCGCACTGAATGTCGCCTCCTGGCATTCAGTGCCACTTCGCTCGCATTCGTCTCTTCATTTCATCCTTCGGGCTTAGGAGAACTGCTGAGCCAGTGGTCTACGAATTTCAGAACGTTTCGCTTGTCAATCTGGCGTGTAGCTGCCTTGAGCCTGGACGGATCAGAGTGAATTTCTCGGCACCTCCGTTGACTGAAAGGGGAACTGCTTTTTTCGCCTCTGCCGCTACTGACAAAAGGAAACTGTCCACCTGCCGCGGCGCCGGGAGGCAGTTGCGCGGTGAGCCCTGTAAAGACCAGTCGACGTCTGTATGCTTGCCGCTGCATGACTTCCACATCTCGTCTGAAACCTCTAAGCTAATCTGTTCCCGTGCTTCTTACTCGAGTCACTGGCGCACTTTGCCCTTTTTCCCTTGCCTTCCAAAACCGCTCTAGTTCCCTCACGTCTTCCACCGCGTCCTAGAGATTGAAATCGGCTGCTGTGTATTACTCTCGGTGTTTCTTCCATTCGCTGACACGTCCGAAGCTTCTGTCGTTTGGTGTGCTCGTTGTGCACGGCTTGACCATCGGTCACCCCGAGTAGCGCCGGCACTTTCGCGACCGTGCTGTTCCAGCAATAGCTCATCCATGTCAGCTACACCCTGGGGCAGAAAATAGGCTTTCATGCGACCGGAAGCCGCTGCTCGCGGTTATCCGGAGTTGGAGGCGGAGCGGAGTAGGGACGCGTTCTCATTGCCGCCTCCCCAGCAGCGGCATTGCGGTAGCGCAATGCCACGTCGACCACTCCAGTCGTACGAAGCTACAGCACGCTCCCGCTGGGCTACATTGCCAGAGCACTACTGCCTTCTACAGGCATAACAGTCACCCCCTGTCGAGCGAGCGTGGTCCCCACGCTCTCCGTCGAACGTTGTCGTTCTCGTCGAGCTTCAACCTCACGCTCTCCGCGCGGCAATCGGACGGAGCTGATACTCCGAACATTGTGGAGCGAACTGTGCACGAGGCTCTGTCAAGTTATCGGACGCCGTGCTCTCGACAAGCCGGAGTTCTGCTAGTTGTTCCCGGGTTCTCGACCCGTAGCCGTGGTAGAGTTACCTATGCTGGCTCATCGTCAGGGAGATCTAGTAGCTTGAATTGGCTCCGGGTGACCTGGCGTTCTTCATTACTAACGGCATCACGCACCCTGTACGTTTTTCCATTAGGATGACACTCGACAGTCACCCACGGCTCCCCGTGCTTTAGAGAAAACTTTGCGGGGTAACTTGCCTTCTCATGCGAAGCGGCTCGCCTAAACGGCACTGCACAGGCAAGATTGCTTTACTCCCCTACGTCAAAAAAAACGGCGAAAACTCTGTGGCCGTACTTGGTGTCGAATTGTGCGCCAGTGCGACTACTGGCAAATAAATGTCCCAGTCTCGACCCTCCTCGTCCACAACGGCGGTAAGGGCCTCCTTCCGTGTTCTCATGAACCTTTCGACAATCCCATTCCCTTGGGGGTGGTATCGAGTGCTGTATATCTTCTTTATCCTTACACTAGCACAGAATTCTCGCAGCAGGCTGGCCGCAAACTGCGGGTCATTGTCACAGAGGAGGGTAGCCGGGACACCATGTTGAGGCACCCATTTATCCCGCGGCATACAACCACATCTGTGACTTCTGGCCTCCTCAAGACTGAAAGTTTCACCCACCTCGCAAAATGGTCAATGAACACAAGTATAATCGTGGCACCCCTGGCTGTTTTAGGGAGTGGGCCGAAAAGGTCCATTGCGACTACCTCTCCAGGCCATCCTTTGGGTAGCGACCCCATAGCAAGCACCTTCGGTCCGATCTTCGCTTGTGTCAACACTGCAGACAGGTCTTCATCACCCCTTGTACAGCCTGCGCCATATATCCCCAGACATATCTATCCTTCAACTTGGCCAACGTCTTCTTCTTTCCGAAGTGTCCCCAGTACTTCCCGGCGTACAATCCTTGAATCACTGGGACGCTCAGATGGATTGGTACGTGGATTCTATAAAAAGTTCCTTGCTTTCCTCCATGCTNNTTCTTCTTTCCGAAGTGTCCCGACTACTTTCCGACGTGCAACCGCTGAAGCACTGGGACTTTTATATGGATTGGAAGGTGGATTCCATCAAACGTTCCTTGCCTGCCTCCATGCTTCGGAAGACAAAGCACTCCTTCTCCGAGAACGGGTGTCAGTCCAGAGGCCCTGGCCCAGTGCAGCAGCTCTGCTCGAGGCATTGAATCGCGGTACTGTCTAAGGCAAAGAGTTTCAGGGCACAGGGCTTGGGCCTCTCTGATTGCGATCTTGCCTGGGGAAAGTTGTTCTCTGT
>NW_027160687.1:0-2977 GCF_002600585.1 Cystoisospora suis
TAAAGATAGATAGATAGATACCTCTCTGGCTAGCTGCTAGATAGCTACGTGTCGAGCTATTTTCAGCTACCTCCCAGCATCCTCTAACAAGGTGCACAAGCTTCTGTGTAACTTTCCTCACGACAGCCTCTAGTAAGAAGACAAAAAGTCGTCAATAGAAGGATCTCTTCCTTCCGATCATCTCCGAGGACTGTCCCTCCTTCCCGTCTCCATATATCCTTTCAAGAAAAGCAAAGATATACGGAACACAACATGAATCCTCACACTTCACTGAAGTGTAATCCCTTCAAGAGAGAGAAACCCGGAGTAAAGAAGACAGCAGCTCCCATCCCCTTTCTGAGGCCTATCACCCCCCCACTGTACGAGATGATGTAAGACGGACTGATAGAAATCGCCATACATCATATCGTACAATACATATACATACATACCCTCTGAGAAGAGACACTCATGTAGATCTACCTAGTCTATCAAGTTGTAAGGACGATGGTCTTCCACACGCACAAGGAGATAGACGTTCGCCCCCCGTATAACCACATAGGGATCAGATAGCAGGAGAATCTTCCTCTCACATCCATAGAAGCATCTTCATCTTCCTCGGCCTCTTCCTCATCCAGGCCACCGGTCTTCTTCTCTTCGAGTAAACGTCGCCGTTTGTTTAGGAGCTTTCTTTTCTTCTTTGCTTCCTACAAAAAGAACAGTCCCAGCATGGTCAACATACTCAAAAAGAGGAAAGAAATCATATCAACATCCATACGGAACAAGAAGGAACGTGCAGGCCGTCGGCAGCTACCCTTTGTCTGACACTCTCCCTCATACACACAATCCCTCTAGCCAAACAGCGTCCTTCCGAGCACCGAGATAGGCCTACACATACATATTCATACATATACATGCATAGATACATAGAAACACACATACTCATATATACGCAGGTACACACACGCATACATACTCTTATATACACATATAGAACATGCATATTCATACATACACAGGTACACAACACATACTGATACATACATCATCGTACACACTCATATTCATACAGAGAGAGGTAGATACATGCATAGACAGACTCAGGTAAGTAGACAGAGATAATTCATCTCCGACACTGTCAAGAGCAAGCACGTACTATTGAAGATCTCCCTGCCCCCCAGTACAAGAGTCTATGCATGTGGATCTTCCACTAGCACTCATTCACAGGACGTAAAGTTCAGAAGCGATACGTCACCCACACGACCCGCCTCGATTGTGCGCCTCTTCAGATAGCTACTTAGTGTATAAACTAGAGACACTCGAAGCAGGTAGTCGTCTATACACTGGAGACACTCGAAGTAGATAAGAGATGAAGAGCAAGCAAGCAACAAGACGATCGTTCCTCTCACCTTCTTGGCCGCGAGTTTTCGTGATGTAGGATCTTCCTTTCGAGGTATACCGCTTTTAGAGGAGTTGACTTTTCTCATATCTGAAGAGATCTTCTCTCCTCCTGTGGAAGAACTCCTGACCTTCTGTTTGTCTTTAACCTCAGATTCAGGGACAGGAGCGAAACGTAGTAGCTGCATGCACAGAAACCTCACCTCAGAGACGTTAGAAGTTGAAGACACCCCTCGAAACATGGTATAGAGTCAAAACACATCTCCTCACAAAAGGTTGCTGTAACGTCCCCGCTATACGTATGAATATGAATGTGTGTATGTATGGTTTGATAGATAGATTAAAGATAGACAGGGAGATAGATAGATTAAAGATAGATAGATTGAAGATAGATAGATTAAGGATAGATAGATTAAAGATAGATAGAGAGATATGTGTGCATGTTGATATCTGTATTACCATGAATTTCCGTTGAGGTCGGCTTTTCTCCTCGGTTGAAATTTTTCTCTTCGCTCCATTCAGGCCATCAGCCTGACCACCTTCCATGTTCTCTTCTTCTTCTCCCTCGATCTTTTCTTCTCCTTCTCCTCTTCTAATCGCTTGGCACTGAGAGAAGAGAAGATCTGCGTATACCTCCTTCTCGTCTTTCATAGACGTTTCATTTCTCTCCATACTCACGTCGCTGCCCCTCGTAGTAGCCGGCAAACCTTCCTTTCCTTTCTCGGTCTGTCGGTCTTCGTGGGGTGTATCTTTCCAAAAGACTTTCTTCTCTTCTCCTGATGAATCCTGAAGGTGCATGCACACAGCAACGGAGAAAGAAAGAAACGACGAGTGAGAAAAGAAGAAAGAAAGCAAAAGAGTTCAAAGAAAAGAAAGCAGAAGAGTTGAAAAGAAAGAAAGAAAGAAAGAAAGAGTGAGAAAGAAAGAAAGAGTGAGAAAGAAAGAAAGAGTGAGAGAGAAAGAAAGAAAGAAAGAGTGAGAAAGAAAGAAAGAAAGGACGTATGAGATGATACCTGAGAAGATTGATTTGAGTTGTTGGTAGGAGGCATAGTGTAATAAGGTATAACGCCGGATTGCCAGTCTTGTAGAAACATCTTCGCAGCCGCAAGAGTATCAGGAACTCCGCCCTTCTTAAGCTTTCCTCTTCTCCTAGCCAAAGCAGAGAAGAATTCTGAGGGATTTGCAAAGGCTTCTATCTGATACAGCCGTTGAAGCGTCTCTGTACAACTCCATGCAACGACGGCTCCTGCGATTTCTTCCGGATTCTCTATTCGATGGACAGGTAGAAGACTCCTTAAGATAAAGAAGGAAGAAGAAGATTCCTCAGATGGAGAGGCAGACCCACCCTGCGACGGTGAAAGAGTTGTGCTAGTTTGAGGTGTCTCTTGTGTGGATGAGAGAGAAGAGGGAGGAGGAGAAGAAGAGTGTGTCTGTTGAGCTAGAGATGAAGATGAAGAAGGAGGTAGAAGAAGAGCGTCATCTTGGGGATTCTTTGAGGGAGCAAAGAAAACTCCAGGAGAATCGATCAACTGGATATGTTTGTCGATACGAACGAACTGAAGGGTCCGGGTACTACCAGGAAGAGCCGCGACACCCGCAG
>NW_027160687.1:3095-3253 GCF_002600585.1 Cystoisospora suis
AGATCAGAAGGGAGAGGGGGCACATCATCTGATTTCCCCTGTGACGGGGCTGCTGTATGCGCTAAGCAATTAAGAAGCCGTAAGAGAGCTGTCGCACCTAAGGCATGAGATGAACACCTGCAACAAAATAGAAATATAAATCAGATAGATAGATAGAT
>NW_027160688.1:0-204 GCF_002600585.1 Cystoisospora suis
TATGCACAGCTCTCGGGTGTTCCCTCCAAGCACCGAAAGCCACTAGTTTATCGACTCCCTTGTGCAATTCGCTGCGAAATGTCCCAGACCTCCGCACTTATAGCATTTACGATCGTTTCTACTAGGGTATGCTCTCCTGTCTCCCTCTACACCCTCGGTACGCGTTTGATGCGTCTCTCGCCTGTCTACACGTCCCGGAATGTC
>NW_027160689.1:0-238 GCF_002600585.1 Cystoisospora suis
ATCCCATTTTCACAAAGACTAAAGCTGGGACAAGTACGGGGGAGACGACCCATGGCATGTTTGGGAGCATGTATTCAATAAGAGGGGAAGCTCTCCCGAGGAGTGTGGACGATACGACGACCCGGAGTCCAGTTGAAACAGAAAGGATGCTGAAGGCCTTGGTCGAAGAGCGGACACTGGCGTTGTCGAGAGGACCTAGTGTCTTTACGGGCGATCAGCCGGTGGCTTGGATCGCACA
>NW_027160690.1:0-463 GCF_002600585.1 Cystoisospora suis
CTCTCTGGTGGTGCCATAACAGAGACTCTGCCTAGGGATGCTACCCGGAGGGTGTCCGGCGGTCAATCTGTGATCCTAGATGTGGGTTTGTATATCTGTCCTACGTGGACTGCATTGCAAAGTTACTCGCGCACGCTGAGATTTTGACCATTCCATCTCTCCTGAGACTTGAAGTCTTCAGAACTGCTAGCCCCCAAACTCCTACGGCAGACACTGGCCACGTTCACCTGCCTGAATCAGATAGCAGACGTCAGTTGGGGGAGGCCCTGGTTTGGCGCCGCCGTGTCCGGAGCGTCTCACCGACCTCATGTCACTGACGCGAGCGTCCTACAACGTAGTAAAAGGATTGCTGAACCCGTGTACAGACTTCGCTACTCGGGTCCCCTCTTGGTATCACCCAGTGCACGCACACGCGAGTGTACACCAGGATTGGCCTCGCTACTGTCAGTAGAGTCACTCGCGG
>NW_027160691.1:0-204 GCF_002600585.1 Cystoisospora suis
GCCTAACGTGAGTCAATCACTCAATGGTCCAAGAGTTGGGCGAGAGAGCCCACGGAACGTCCGGGATCGATGCTCAGAGCAACCTGCACGGCCGACCGGGAACCCTAGCGGTCCCCTCGAAGCTAGCGCGGCCCGAATAATAGCCGCCGGCCTGGCCTGAAGCCAACCTGAAGGCGTAGTTCCGAGAAGGAGTTTGGCCGGCCC
>NW_027160692.1:0-280 GCF_002600585.1 Cystoisospora suis
CGGTGGTGCAGTGACAAGTAGCGGCTTCCACCGTGTCTTGTTCAGTTTCGGTAGGCACGCCCGCCGCGCCGTCGGTTCTGCACTGTGCTCCGGTGGGGCATGTCTAGGCATGAAATAGAAGAAGTACGTCGGAGAGATGCGTGGAGCTCGGTGGCATCTGACTTCATGGCTACTGTAAAAAAACAACGAAACCAGCTTCTTTCCTGCCATCCCACAAAGGGGTCCCCATGGGGTTCTGCGTGACGGCGACACAAACAAGCTCCACTCTGATGAGCACATT
>NW_027160693.1:0-151 GCF_002600585.1 Cystoisospora suis
AGAGAGAGACAAGGAATGAAAAGAAAATAAGGACCGGGGACTCTCTTTCTCTAAAGCTTAAGCTCCTCTCATGACTTTCTCACTTTGCGCCTGTACAGGTTGTGTACAGACATGCGACCATAGCCTAGATATCCACATCTATCTATCTATC
>NW_027160693.1:677-818 GCF_002600585.1 Cystoisospora suis
AGATAGATATAGAGAGATAGATTTATCTTTACACAGACAATAAGATAGACTTTTGATACACATGAGAATCTGAAGCAATCGACTTGATTTACTGAACCTTCTCCGCCATGTGAAAGAGCTCGTCTTCTTCTTCTTCTTCGT
>NW_027160693.1:1333-1868 GCF_002600585.1 Cystoisospora suis
GATAAAGAAAGAAAGAAAGAAATAAGAAAGAAAGAAAGAAAGAAAGAAAGAAAGAAAGAAATAAGAAAGAAAGAAAGAAAGAACGAAAGAAAGAAAGTTCATGAGCTTCATTATATAGGACTGAAGGTGTATATCGTTCATCTCCTACTTCATGAAGAAAAGAAAAGGAAGAAGAGAGAGAAGAAGAAAAGAAGAAGAAGAAAATAATGAAGGGAAGGTGAAGAGAGATAAGAAGATGAAGTCTATCTATCTTCTTCTTTCTCTTTATCTTCTTTCTCCTTGTTTCTCTCCAATTCACATGCCTTAACAAGTTCTTCTCTTCTTTCAGAGAGAGAGGAATTCACAAGGACAACGAAGAAGAAGAAGAAGTTGAATGCTGTTGACAAGAAAGATAAAAAAGTCATCCCTTCGAAAAGAAAGAAAGAAAGAGAAGGATGACGAGGACACGAGAAATGTGATACTAGATAGAAGGGTAGTACATGCATAGAGTGAAGTAAGAGAAGAAGAAGAAAAAGAAGAATTGATATTTCAAGAA
>NW_027160693.1:2043-11457 GCF_002600585.1 Cystoisospora suis
GATATTTCAAGAAGAAGAAGAATAGGGCGGGAGTGAGCGAGCGGAGGCTACAGAAGTTTCATTCATATCGATCTCGTCTACTGCACCTACGAAACACACACGCATCAACCCGCTCATAGATGAAAGATGGATAGATTAGAGATAGATAGATTAAAGAGAGACAGATTGAAGATAGATAGAGGGATTAAGATAGGTATGTGAATGGTAAATATATTTGGACTGATACTGTTTCTTTTCTATACGAATGATGTAGACGCCTTCGGTTTATGCGTGAAAAGAGAAGAGGAGAATCTTCATCTCCTGTCTGTTGTATCTCTTGCATGCACAATAGAATGCCGCATGATAGACATAGATACACAAGGCATGCATTATTTCTCTCAGTAACAGATCGATATACCACATGTTCTATTACTATATATAGGTGTGTGTGTGCCTATTGAGTAAGGTCTTCTTTAGAGAAGGAGTCCATCTAATATTGATGGGTCTGTATACATTCCCATATACATGCTGCATGCATGTATATGTATCTATCTTTACATACATGTACACCGGTATCCCTATACACATATCTAGATCTACCCCATGCACCTCCCTCTATACACCTATCTATCTACATCTATATCTCTATCTATCTACGTCTATGCATTCATGCTCTTTCGCCTAAGCTTGAAAAAGAGTGACGCATGTGCGTATCTTTCAAGTGTGTGTCATTACCTCGTAGAAATCCTAGGGTGTCGACGACTTCACGCATCATAAAGAAAGTCCCGCCTACTACCAGAAGACTTCCCTCTGCAGTCGCTTGTCTATACGCAAATCTTAAAACATCTGGAAGGTTTCCTGGTAAAAAGAAAGAAGGAAAGAGTCAAAAAGAAACAAAGAAAGAGGGAGAAAGAAAGAAAGAAAGAAGCGCGATGGGAAACGCATTGAAAGGGATGAAAAAGAGTCAAGAGATCGGAGCAACGAAAAGAGATCTTTGCCTTGCGGAGATGGAAATACGCTTCTTGTCTCGTGTAGATGCTTTCGAAAGAAGTTTTATTCTTGGGTAGAAATAAGCATAGAGATTCTCTTAGAGAACACCCCAGTGTCTCTGCTTGAGAAGAATGAGTGTACGTACATCTTCCTTATCTAGCTCTGTCTATAGATAGATATGGAGATACGCTCGAAAGCCTATACACCACATATGTGTAGGTAGACACATATGCAGTCCTAGGCACCCGTGATGTATCGTCTACGTATACTTACACATATCTCACATACAGACCTCCAAAGCTATCTTAGGCAAAGCGTATACAAACCTCTCTCTCTACGTACATATGTGTATATACCTACATACATATATATGTGTGTTTATATGTGTATACGTATGTATCTATCTGCATGTATCTATGCAGCACATGCTCCCGGGCCAGGTAGTATAACCTACCTATATGAGTATAGATGTGTGTTCTGTAGTATGTATATCTATCTTATAGATATCTATAGCTGTATATACGTATATATATATATATATCCATACACGTTATATATATATATATATTGAGAGATGGTTTCGCTGGTCGTTTTCTTCTTTTCCTGTTTGCTTCTTTCAACTTCTTTACCTGCTTGGCATGTGTCAAGGAGATGTCTATACGGCTCACTAATGTCTTCGATCTCTTCTGGTGTATGAAGGTCTTTCTTTCGTCGATTGCTGAGAGTAGAGACAGCATCGATTCTCATTCCTTCCACTGTCTTTGAAGCGATCTTTCCTGTCAAATCTCCTTCTCCCTGAGAGAATGTCTTTCTTTCCTGTCTCATCTTCAATACAGCTCCATGCTGCTCTTCAAGTCCTGCTAGAAGCTCTGTACGTAACCTACAAGCAAAAAAGAAGAAGACACACAGAGACATGCGAGATATAGAGAGAAAGATAAATAGATAGGCTGAAGATAGATTAAAGATAGATAGAGGTCAAGGAGAGATTAAAGATAGATTAGGATAGACAGAGAAAAGAAAGATAGGTCAAAAGATCTTTGGATCACCTCTTTCATCATGTCTCTTTCACGAGATCCAAAGTCTCTTTCTTTCCTCCTCCGAATGGCGTGGCTGTCTTTGTCTGTAGAGTGTATCGTGTTCGTGTAAATGACTCTGGTTTAAACTTCCAACAATAGACACCTTTAGAGGTGATACGGAGAGCGATCTTGAGATGCCCTCTATATGAAGACTTCAACACATACATATCCATATGCGCCTGATAGGTTGGTGTATATAGTGCCTAGGAGCTTCTTGCCTAGAGATCTCTGCATGCAAGGTAGCAGCACAACTAGTCTACACAAAACATAAATCTATACCTACACGGCGTTCACTCAACTGTCTATGAGAGGTGCAGAAGAGAAAAGAAAGAAGAAGTAAGAAAACTTTCCCTTCTCTTCAAAGAGAACGAAGAAAAGAAAGAGATGGATTCTGAGGACAGCTTTCTTCACAAAGGAGAAATGAATCGTTCTCTACAGATATAGATACGTACGTATACATACCCACATTTCTAGTTCTTCGTTCTGCAGAGAGAGACCCAGAGAGATAGATACATGGAAGTCTATCTACCTGTCGGCATGAGAGATAGGCTACCCAGCAAAGGAGGGACATTATAGGGAACTAACTACATAAGAAGAAGATACCTACATCAACAGAGAGATAGAAAGAGAGAGAGATAGGTTCTCTTTACAAACCTCCTGTGAAGAAAGCATGACTAGCCAATCGACTCGCTAGTTGATAAGGAGTTTTAATTCTTCCTCATGAACCCCCACTTCTCTCCGTCAACTATGAAAGGGAAAATGACACAAGAAAAGCATCTCCTCCTTCGCCCTCTTCCTTTTCCTTTTTCTTCTTTTCTCTCGTGATCTTCTCTCGCTTACGCCGCAGTGATAGAGTCACTAGTTTGTAACTCTTGAAGAACTGAGACAGCTGACAATCCTCTCTCATGATCTGCTTCGACAAAATGAAGACGCTGTACATACACCCGAAACAACAGGAGAGTGAGAGACAAGACAATCTCACCATCTATGCTTGCTCTGTCTCCTCATGTAGACACGCTGCTTGTTCTCTCTCCTAAACACTTCTTCCACGCCTTGTCAGGGGTATGCTACTTCACTCGTCAGTCTTTACTAGGCCTCCTACTGCTTGGCCGTTCAAGAGATTCATGACTAAACCGAGGTGTACATACACCAGCCAGAAGGAAATGTAATGGACATCAGCGAGGAAGATAAGAGAGAGAAGAGAAGATGCTTTGTTTGCATTCATCCTCGCCTGCGTGTCTTTTTCTTGTTGATGTTCGTGTATAAATCACCTACATACCTACATACAACGTCCATCGTGACAGAGAAGAGAAGGTACCACAAAAACGACTCGCATACATATTCATATACACCTTTATGGATCCATATATGCAGATGCTCCTATCGTAGAGACTATTGAGATACAGCTATATATAGAGAGAGAGACAGGAAGAGAGAGAGGCATGTAGATATATTGATATAGATATGCATGCGTGGCTGGATGGGTAATAAGGAGAATTGAATAGGTGGCGGTCGGTCATGATGAAAGCGACCTGTGGAGAAGAAGACTTTTTCTTCATTTCTTTGGGAACGGACCAAACAGGGCAACTCCACAAATATGCACTTACATCTGGAGACATGTATATCTTTCTCTCCCTCTATGTATATATATAAATATATGTGTTATGCTGTATATAGGTGTATATGTATCTACATATACATGTACGTTTGCAGCGGTTGGGATGAGAGAGACTCGTCTTATAGAGAGATGAAGAGATACATATGTCTCTATCTATACATATATATGTGTAAATATCTACTCCATGTATCTGTTTATGTGTCACTTCTATTGAGAGCGGGCTACGGAGAGGCATGTATGAAAGCTAGTCGCTACTATATAGATACAGACAGAGAGACAGAATACAGAGAAAAAAGAAAGGAAGAAAGCAACAGATGAGAAAAAAGGAAAAGGTGAAGAGAGAAAGGTCATCTAACCAGGAGTCGGTTGTTCCTAGGGAAAGAGAGATAGTTGATGACAGGCTGTAGCATCGATAGACTTCGACCTGTGGATAGAGACAAAACTAGACGTACAGGCATACCAAAATAATGATGACCTACGAACTTAAAGAAAAAGACAGAGAAAACAAGACAAAACACGAAGAAGAAAAAGAAGAATGAAAAAGAATGGAGAAGAACAAAGAAAGAAAGAAAGAGAACAGGAAGAAGAAAAGAAGAATGGAGAACTTCACAACGGAGGAAAGAAAGACTTTTTTGACTTCGATAATGGAGCAGGCCCTACGCTTCCAAATCTTGAAGAGAAGACGACAAAGAGAGAGGAAAAAGATAAGAAGAAGAAGAATAGAGATGGATGAAGAAGGGTCATCATGCATGCTTCGAGAGACGACTAAACAGCAGACGAAAGAGGGAGGTGACGGGAAACAAATGGAGAGACACGCACAGACACACACGTCCGCAGTGCTATAGTAAGAAGCTAGCTGGGGAGTTGAAGAATAAACGCACAAGGACAAACATGGAGGAATAGCTAAATGAAGTTGACGAGAGAGGAGGTGTAGACAGCTAGCTGTAAATAGTAGACAAATTTATAGAGAAAGAGAGAGATAAGACAGAGATGGTATCATCATAAAGCTACCATCCCCATAAGGAAAGCATCTTCGATTCTGACTGCCTGTCTCTATGGCGTAAATCTTTTCCTTTCTCTCTCTCTCTGTAGGCTTGAGACACCTTCATTTCCCAAACTGAATGAGAGATAAGCCGTGAAAGAAGAGCGGCCTTGTTCTCCTGTCTACTCCTCACTGGCACAGAGCAAGAGAGAAGGAACAAGAAAGAGAAAAAGTGTCTTCAAATACACGAAAGAACGAAGGAATATGAAAGAAAAAACTTCAAGTGTACAGACACATCGTCGATACCTGTATACTCTTCTATAGAGACCAATAAGACAAAAGACCCAACTTCTCTACTTTAGCAATCTTTCTGTCCTTCTATCCTCTCTATCTTACTTTCTTCCTCTGTATCTTTCTATCTATCCACCACTCTTTTCTCATTCTCTCTCTACCTCCTATTGACGTTTCTTTCTCTATCTATATTCCTTTCATTCTTTCTTGCTTTCTCCATCTGTCTTTCATTTTGTTCTTTCTCTGTCTCTCTATCTTTCTGTTTTTCCCTATCATCCATTCTCTTTCTCTTTCTCTCTCCGGCCTTCTATCTTTACTTCTTTATCTATCTATCTATCATTTATTCTTTCTTGCTCTCTCTATCTATCTGTCTATCTTTCTTCCCGGCTTTCTTTATCTATCTTCCTTTCTCTCTCTACTTGTCTTTCTTTCTCTATCTGTCTTACCTGCAGTAATCTTTCCACAGCAGTTTCATTATGCCCTACATCGACTATAACGCCGTGAGGTGTATTGAGAGCCATCATCTCTCCTACCATTCCCGCTCCGACCGGAGGAGAAGAGGAAGAAGAAGGATTTGCAACCCCATTCTGGCTCAATGATGTCTTGTGGCTATTTTCTCCTGCATGTCCTTTGGCGGGTGAGGTGTCTGGGAGATGTATGGTTGGAGAATCAGCTTTGGCGGCGTTAGCTAGCCGTGGGGGTAGACACCTTTGGCTAGCTATCTGGAGTTCATACTTGGTAAGGACTTGCGCTCTTAAAGGCAGTTGGACAGCTAAGGCACTCTCAAGCTGATCAGGGAGAAGATCTATACGAAGAACATTCTCTATGACGGATCTAGAAAGAAAGCCGAGAAAAGAAAGAGAAAAGAAAGAAGATCAAGACTGAAGATAAGAAAAACGAGAAGAAAGGGAAAGACACGGGTGAGAGAGAGAGAAGAATGTTTTGGGAAAGAGGGATCAACTGCGACACGCTTGCGAGAAGACGAAGGAGAACAAGACGAAAAGGAACTGTTGAATGGGAAGGGAGGAGCTACTCATCAGGGTAGTTGCAATCGCACTGTGATATGAAGATAAGCCAAGCAAAGCACCATCGTGTCCTTCTTGTTTCTTTTCATCTTTGAGCTGAAAGAACTTCTCCTCGCTCCACTTGGACACGAATCACTTTACCTTCCATCACTCGTGACTCTACCAAAATAGCTAGCTGAATAGATTGATAGATAGATTAACGATAGATAGATGAAAGATAGATGAATTGGTATACATGTCTAGAGAGTCTTTTGCCATCTTCTTTCCTTCTTCTGTGTACCCACAGGGGGGGCTCCATACAGGACATAGGCATTGACACTTCTATCTATACATGCATAGACGTATGTATATGTCCTGAACGTGATCCGTACCAGCCGAGAAGTCTTTGACACTAGGTTGACATATATCTCTCTATCTATACCACGATATAAATATCCATCTATCTCTATCTCCATAAAAAGTGTCTTTGTGTGTCTCTACACCTGCATATGCGTTGATTTTCGTCATCGAAATCTTCTCCTCTCGGTTCTGGTTTAACTTCCCAGACCTCGCAGCCTAGGCTATCGGCTTTCTTCCAGAAGCATCGATAGCATGATGCTGATGGACCTGTACAAGGAACAAAGACAGAAAGAAGCATAGAAAGAAAGAGATGACAGAGAAAGAACGAGATTAGAAGAGAAAAGATCAGAAGGAGATATGAATGAAGATGTGACGGAAACAAAGCCGAAAGAAAAGAAGGGAAAGGGTCACGTAGGAAGCTTGTATTTTATAGATCTTAAAGAGACAGATTTAAGAAGAAAGAACGAGCAAGGCATCTATTCATCTATCTACAGCCGCCTACATCTCTCTCCATCTATCTGTTTCTGCCCACCTCTAACCGTTCATCTACATCTGTCAGTGGTAGTTAGGAATGAATGAATCGGTAGTTGATCGTGCATTGTGGTGGAAAGAAGAGGAAAGTCTATCTCTCTTGGAGGGTAGGTAAATGGCAGCCGACGTCTTCATGTAGAAGTGTGAGTTCGCTTGTTTCGTCTTTTCCTTTTCTTCTGGGCGATGATCGTCGTAGTCATTCTTGTTCTATTGTTCTCCATAGCTCACGGGCAGCCTAGTATGGGGGCGAAGGGTCGTTGTGAGAGAGGGCTGCTCTCTTTCCCTAGTATTGCCTTCTCCGTAGAGGCTATGTCGGCGGTAAGACGATGAAGAAGGACCCTCTCATCCATTGTTACTTTCTTCTGATCCGTCCCATTCTCCCCGTATACCTACTCTCTTTCACACTGCATGCAATTGTCCTTTAAAGGCTACATGAAATGGCAAGAATCGAATAGAGGATAGAGAAAGAAAGAAGCAAGTGTACATCCTCCGTGCGCGTTCGCTCACTCATTTTCTTTGTCTCCCCTTAGCCTTCTAGTTATGATTCTTTCTCATCTTCTTTAGAATGTTTCTTCAAAAGGATCATTTCTGTTGTCTACTTGTTTATTTTGCTGATGGTTTCTTCTCTTCTCCTCTTGTTTTCTTTCTTTCTCTCTCTGTCTGTCTCTCCTTTTTCCCCCCTAGAGCCGACATCTATGAACTCGAGGACGTGACGGACTTTCATCTCCTTCTAACTGAGGAGGGCAAAGAAGCGGCTCGCCGGCTTCTCTGGTGCTTAAATGCTTTACATGGAGCTCTGGAATTTTGTCCAGTACGTTCGAGAAACACAGAAAATAAGATAGAGATGCCTGCACGCTTTCTCTCCATCCTATCCGTGTGTGTCTATGTGGAGATTTGTGGGGATGACGGGACTGTCCGTAGCTTTCGACTCTATTCGTACACCTACGTGCATATAACACGGACCTATGACTTGAGTATATATATATATAGATGTAGATATCTATAGATTGATAGATAGATATATGGAAGATGTGAGTTCTAGATTGCTGGCAATAGATGGTGCTGCGAGAGAGGGTGTGTGATGGCTGGTAGTCGTAGTGGTAGTATATCATTCTTCGGCTTCTTCTATAACGAGAGATGGAGTTCAGTAGGGATGGGGTATTCTTAGGATTCTTCTTAGTTGTACTGGCATGAAGGTAGATAGATAGATAGGTAGATACATAGTCATGCCTATGCAGAAGTCAGGATGTACTAGCAAGGAAGCATCACCATGTTGGTTTAACTTCTCTTCTTCCGTCTTTCTTTTCCTCCTATCTCTTTTTTCACTCAGTCTTCTTCACTCTTTCTCCGTTCTTTTTCTTTCTTTCTTCTCATTCTTTCTTTAGGTTTTGCCTCCATTGACGTGTGTTCTTCTTCTTTTCTTTGACGAAAGTACGGCGTATATCATTCTCCACTGCTTAGTGAAGAAGGCTATTGAGCGGGAGAGAAGCGGTAGGTTCTTCTTCCTCTTCTTCGCTCGTTTTCTCCTTTGAACTAACTATCTTCTCATTTCTTCACAAGAGAGAGAAAGAAGACAGGACACCAATACAGACAGACATATAGATAGATATCTTCAGTGACAAAGATGAAAGAACAATCTCTTCCTCTCATGGCCGGTGTATTCAGAGAAGAGAAGGAAGAAGTGAGAGACATACATACATGTCTAGGTGTGAAACTCGTAGAATAGTAGACATCTTTGAGCATCAAACTAGCACCTCCTTACAGGCAGCCTCGTCATCATCTACAATACACAGAAGAGAGACGAGAGGGGAGTAAGAGACAAGCGTATATAGGGGGGAATGAGCTGTGACCAGCAGGAGTTGGAGATTCTACCACATAACAGACTATAGCATATTCTTACACCCATGTTTGCCTCAATAGTTTATCCAGAGAGAATACGTACCTCGATAGATACATGGACGGTGTATAGAATTCTGGTCACTCCAGATAAGAGCGTCGTCCTCGTCATGGGGCAGTCATGCTGTCTTCCTTCTCGGTGTTTTCGCTTTCCTGTCATCGCTAGTGGACGAAAGAAATTTTGAAAGTAACAAAGAGAGAAGAAGAGAAACAGAAAGGGTTTAGGGAGGGGCTGAGTTGAGCTGACGACAGGAGGAGGTCATCCTTTATATAGGGGTTGGTATTGCGACTCTAAAAATTCGGAGAAGACGAAGAGCTATGGTGTGTGCTGTGCTGCTTGAGGTGGAGAGATCGTGTGAAATGTTAGGAAAGACTTTAAGTATCTAGAGCTGCTCGAAGGCTTCTGTTTCATCCGAGTGTCCTCCATTCTTTTTCTCCCTTGCAGATAATGGACCTCCTTTCATGCCCTTCAGAAGGAAAGATTTTGTTCGGTAAACACCATGCTCTCTCTCTGTCTTTCTCGCTGCGTCCCCCATCTTCTCTGCTCTTTCGGCTCATAGGGTTTCTCTCTCTCTCCCTCACTTATTTCTCTTCTCACTCACTCTTTTTATCCTGCCCTGCCACGCCGTGTCTCCATAGTGGTGATGATAGCCCTCTTCATGAATCTTCTTGTTTTCACGTTTACCT
>NW_027160694.1:0-274 GCF_002600585.1 Cystoisospora suis
CCTCTGTTGGCCTCGACTACCCCCCCTCGCGTACCTTCAACTTCTCTCCGTCTCTCATCCTTTCTGTTCTCGGCCGAGGCGTCCGTTAGTACTGGACTACAGAGACTAGAAAGAAGATTAACAGATCACCTTTCTGTTTTTCCTTCTTTATCTTTGCTACAGTGGAAGGACGTTCTCTTGAGAACAGGGAGAGACGGGAGCAAGTCTGAGGCTGTTCAAGACATTGCGGAGGCCTTCCTGTTGTACGTACAGTCTCTCAAAAGATCCTCCTTTC